>NW_010156126.1:7301-45180 GCF_000695765.1 Mesitornis unicolor
CCCGTAGAAGATACTGTATGAAATTTGCCCTTCATATTGAATAGAGCTAGAGGTTGAACTCTTGTTTTTTCCAACTTTTACTATTCTGTCTCTTAACATCTGTCATGGAAGGGTGACAGTATTGGGAAAATACTGACAACTGGAGAGTTAAATAATCTTGTTATATGTAATATGTCACACAAGCTATGGCCATAAGTAGCTAGGACATCTGTTCTATTTACAGTCTGCAAGATGGCACCTTCAGAACAGGGATTTCTAAAATGCTGCCTAAGTGTCATTACCAGTCCCAACCATTTTGTGCCAGTTACTAAAATGGTGGTGTAAATTGTTCCAATGTTTGTAAGTCTTTCTGGGCACACTGTAACTGAAATCACAGGTAAAAGCTTGTATATCTGTGGTATTGCTGTGGTATGATACCACTTTCTCAGCAAGCCAAAAGTGTGTAATAAAGTCTACGTTTTTATTCCTTTCCCCATGATAATAGTTAGAAATTATAGTGGGAGGAGTCAGCAACAGTAAGAAAAACCAAGGAATCCAAGGAAGAAATAAAATCTATCTCTGATACAGTATTTAATGGTAATATTTATTGTATTTTATAGTGGCATAGAATGAAGATTGCTCTTCAGAATGCTTTTTATCTTAATTTGTTTTGTTATTACTGCTTAAGTGTCTTCTAAAACTTCTCTTCTTTGGAAACTGTGCCCTTCCCTGTTTGGCCTGATGACTGGTAATTTCACACTTACTCTTATTTATTTTAAAGCCATGGCAACTACCATACTGAAATGTCATCAAGTAAAGTCCAAATCTGAGTGCTGACTGATGATGCAAAGGTCTGCTCTCTAATAAAACGTGGCCCATGAAGGATGAGCTCCAGAAGGCAGCTACACCCTGTCTTCAAGCATTTGCTCTAATTTGAAGGCTTTCCCATGTAGTGTTGCTCAACATGTAGTGAAACAAGTTCTTGCGAGCCCCTTGAGCATTCCTCCACATGTAACAGATTAGACATTCAGGCTTCATTAATTTTTTCCTCTTCTAACCCACTCCCCCCTTCACCTCCAAAGAAACCCTAACCAACCACCAAACCTGCAACAGAAAATCCAACACATGCAAGTCTTGGAGAATTGTTTCACTTTGTTGTGAAGTGCTATTTGTTAATTATAGAGACACTTAGCGTGGTTCTGACATGTGAGCCACCAGTGTAAACACTCACTTGCACCACTGATTTTGCTTGAGTTGTGCTTCGCTACTATGTAGCGGACAAAGAGAAGGGAGTAAGTGTTGCAATATAGTATTGTGCAATTTCTGTCTTTCAAATAGAAAATGATGAGCAAGTCTACATAGGCCTCTCACCCACTAAAATTTGGCCACTGATTCTTATTACTTCCACTCTTCTTAATTAGGAGTGGTTCTAGTGGCTTCTTAAGGTCAAAAGGTAGAGTTCTTAACAGAGGGCAGTATCAGGGCTGTTCTGCTGGGAAAGGCCCTGAGCCTCCTGGACCTTAACATTCAAACCTTTAGGCTCCCTATGCAGGGTATTAGTGGGAAAGGTGGCTGGGTCTGTGTTGCTGAATAAATCTCATTAGTGAAGTAGCTCTTCAGTTTTGTGTTTTTCAGTCTGTGGAGTTGTAGGACGTTCTTCCAGGTCAGTTCCTCTTTCCTGGAGCAGTCTGGCTTGTGCTTCCTGCCTTTTCTGTCTAGACTGAAAACCTTTCTGAGGTTTAAGGGCCTACATGTGCCCTTGCTGTGTGGTGTTCATGGTGGCTAATGTGGCACTCAGAACATCCCCTTGAGAAAGGAGCAGCTCCAGATAGGTGCAAACTGGGAAAGATTAAATCCATCATTCTTTAAGCAATACATCGTTGCATCAGTTGAATAGAGCAACTAACTCCCAGCAGTTAGAGGGAGCTTTGGGCAATGGGACCCAGCTTTGAAAGTGCTTGGTGGTGGTTGGTGCTTGGTTCTTGCTAAACTTATGTGGTGCAGAAAACATGTAATGCCCCACAGTGCCATCAGCCTTGCCATACCATGTGCTGGGGCTGCTGCTAGGATCATGCGAGGCCTGTGTTCCTCATTGGGATTGCAGTCATGCCACATGCTGGTCAATGGACCAAAGGGGTCTCCTGAAAAGGAGAAGCAGCCCCTCTCTGCTGGATAGCCACCAGCATCCCCAAGCTCTCTTTTTTGTCCAAAAGGAGAAGTGTGAGCAAACTGACACTTCCCACAGCTCTTGAATCCAAACTGGTCCTTCCCAGGCCTTTGAGCCTGATGCTGAAACTTTCTCGTTCAGAATAGCTGTTCAAAACGAAAGGTGGAGACAGAGCAATGCGGATTTGGCTTTGCTCTCCCAGCAGCTTACGTGCAACTAAGTGGGTGGTTGTCTGCCTACATCCTTTCCTGGGTTCTTGTAAGTTGAGTTTACGTGTATCTTCTTCTTCTGCCTTACTAAATTAGCTGGCACAGAAAAAGCCTCTGAGAAACCCTTTCAAAACCTTTACTTCAAGAATAACTTTTTAAAATTACAGTATTTTAGTAGATTAACACCCCTCCCCTCAAGAAAATATCAACAAAACAAGTTATTTTGTTGGATACAGAAATATTCCTCTCATTTTAAACCTGATTATTTTTGGGAACTCTTCAAACAGGTGTGCTGGCAAAGACATTGCACACAGACAGAGGTAATAATAGTTAAACAAAATTTAGTAGCTACTCATTTGCTGGATTTGGTCGGGAGAGGTTTATCAAGGACACTTCTGACAGCTTTTTTTCTGATGCGGTGATTTTTTTTTTTACATAAACAGAAGCTACAGGGCTTAATAATATATAACTGAGGATTATGTCCATTGTAATTTTTTGTTACTTTTACAAACTATGTGGTATTATATTCAAAAGACTTATTTCTGAGAGAAATTGGACAATATTAGTTGACATCTTGCACTTGATTAAATGTAAAACATTTTCTTAATTTAGTGATGTGTTTAGAAAAATACTGTAACTTACTGAATATACAATGGTGATAACTGTGTTTACAATAATTTTCCCATTCCTACTGTTCAGTGGTAGCCAACTTGTTTAAGAATTAAAAGTAAGGCGTACTGCAATTGGCAATCTTGGAAAAATTAACTCAGTGCTGCTACCGCTAAATACTGTGGGATGGATTACCATGGGTTTAAATGGCAGCAGAATTGTATTCCAAGTCTCTGTCTTAAGTACTTACGACTAAAAGGCGACTTGCCTTGTGCTCATTTATGTATCCCTGTGTGTAGTACATCAGTTGGAAATCTGTTAATGGTTGATTTGTAACACTAGGACCTGTATGGAGATCACAGTGGATTTTTTTGTTTGTTTTTGTTTGTTTCTGAACAGACACTTAGACATTCTGGAATGTAATAACATTGATCCTTGTGCTGGAATTGTTTACATGCAAAAAGGTATTTATGATTTTTTGCAAACTGCGATGTGCAATTTTGTACATGTGTTTTAAACTAAAGAGTTTATAAGGAAGATATTGTATGTACAGTACTTGGACATGAGTATTATTTCTTTGATATAAATATTTAGAGGAAAATTAAAATTGCTTTATATTCATATTTTTGGCTGTGTTCTTCATTATTTCAGCAAGAAACTTAAAAGTCAGCATAAGGCATAGTTGTCATTTTAATGGAAAATACAAGAAAAATTTCTTGATCTGAGCTTTTAAACAAATATTTTTTAATCATGCTTAATATGATGCTTCTTTCAATTGTATCAACATTTTGAAGTGCAAAGAAGGAAGAATTTCCTCTTGTAAAAGTGCTGCTCTTCAGGATAACTTCCCTACATGCTAATGCAGGTGGAACTTTTAAGCTTCTATAAAGAGCAAAAGAGAAGAGAAAGTCCAGCTCTGGTGACACCAGATTTCAGGCCATTGCTAAGGTAAGTTGAGTGGAGTCCTCAGTGCTGTGGGGTTCGACTCCAGTTGCCCATGTCTTGACTTTCCTGTTTCAGCAGAACGAGCAATGGTAAAAACTTTGTGCCATTTCAACTGTTCTGAAGTCACATCCAGAGCAAATCTGTTTAATAAAGCAACTTTTTTTTTTTTCCCCCGTGACCATTCTTATAACCGTTGCTACATCTTGCCATATTCCCAAAGGAGAGCTACTCAGTAAACATTGTCACCTGCTGAAAACACTTCTGAAGTCCCAGCTGAAAGCTTCCCTGTCCTGGGAAGGCAGCCCTACCTTCCAGATACATCCTTCCAAACTGAGTGACGAGGGGAAGGACTGAGTGCCAAGCCCCACCAAGAATGCTCCAAGGATGCCAAGTTCACGTGAGAGACAAGAAGTGCGGCAGTGCCAGTGGTGTTGGCTATGCCAGCTCACACCCTGGCACATGGCTGGACCCTGGCCTGTTCCCTAGAGATGCATGGGTTCTCTGACACCAAAAAAATGGTGAAGGGACTGGTTTCTTATGGTTTAAGATATGAATAGCAAGCTTTCAGAAGCACAGAAAAGTTAGAGGCGGGGGGGAAAGGAAGCTGTGTGCCCACTGTAGTTCAAGATGTTGTACATTGGCTCTTACAGTTTATGGCTGCATAATCAGTTTGGTGTGAGATTACTGTGACTTCTAAATGTGAACCATGCCTTAGTGCTCCAGGAATTATTTAATGCTTTTTAATCTCCATGGTGTGCAGGGCTGCAATCTGTGTTTTACACATGGTAGCCAGGCCACTCCTTGCAGTTTTCCATTGCACTCTAATGCAATTTCTTTCTTGAAGAGTCTATAGCAGTCTTGCAATAATCTTGATGCTTTCCAAATTAGATAGAGAGGGAAGGTAGAACAAGGTGATGTGAGCCTTTAACTCTTTGATGGATGCTTGAGGGTATTGTTGCTAATTTTGGATGTCAATTTGAGCTTCAGGTCCTAGTTCCATAGAAAAGTATTTCTAATATGTGGTATAGGAACCAATCTACTTATTCTCTTCAAGCTTTCAGTTCTTCTGGCCTCAAGTGTCTCAGAGTGGTGCCTTCAGAAGTGCTCAGCGAGGAGGCAGTTTAGACTGATTGTGCTCTTTTGGATGTGTAGTGAAAGCTGGGTGCTTTTCATTGGTTGAATAACCCACAGGATAGCGTTATATTTATTTATTTTTTTTGCCTCTGAGATGGTCCCTTTCTCCACCCCTTTTTCTCCAAGGTCCTTGCAAGAGCAGAACAAACATGGCCCTTGCACAGCTTCCAATATTGGTGTCCTAAGGTAGTAATTCAACAGGTCACCACTTGTTCTTGGGCACTGCCTGTCTTCTAGGCTAAGTGAGGCAAAGGCAGCCTGGGTGACTCAGGTTCTGGCATATGCTCTTCAGGTGGATTTGGCAATTGTATCAGTTGCCAGAAGTCAAATAGCAGGTGACACACAAAAGCTGTGAGCCTCTCTCAATTCTCTGATGTGGGCTGGTTACTTTCTCTTTTACCTGCAGCTGGCTGCATTATTTTTAAAAAGTTTTCCCTTTCTCTGCTGTGGCGTAGGCAATGTGCAAGATACGACACATAAGTTGCATGGGGTTTCCCCCCACCAACTGTAAATGAGGCCAGGAAGTGTAAATGACCAGATTTCAGCAGAATTGGGCAGGTGTCTCATCATCTGAGCCATCCTGCTGAGTTCAAAATTTGTGTCTTTGTCATTCTCCCTGCAGCTCTCAAATGTCACTCACGGAAAGACCATGCCACAGGGTAGGTGGGGAGCTGACAACTCTAGCCAATAGGTAAGTCAGTTCGGAGAGGTGGCTGGATGGTCTGTTCCCTACCATCAGCCTGCGGTCTGCAAGTCAGGCAGGGCTAGAGGTCTGATTGCTGAGAATCCAAGTGGCCAAGGCCAGTCACGGTTCCTTGGATACATCTCATGGCAAATAATTTGACTGCTATTGGTAATGAATCCTAATGATTAACCTTCAGGCATATCTCAAAGCTAATTCTTCAGGACTAAAGTGATCCAGACCAGGAGGAGACAAATAAGGCAGCCAGATCACATAATTTCTGACCATGTCCTTGCAGCTTTTACTAATCTGTGGACGCACCTGGAGTCACCTGCTCTCCAAGTCATATTGTTGTGTTAAATAGACTCCTGCTCTGCTCAGTCTTGGCAGCACCTGTATACCTGTAGCCACAGAGTCACATAACCCACAACACAGCAGCTCTGAACACTGCACTACCTGAGCTAAATGTGCCTGGGATTAAAAGTCCACCATTTGCTCATCTTATTGGTTGTTAGTTGGGTTTTTCTTCTTCAGTCAAGCAGGTTTTTTTTTCTTTGAGGCCTGGTAGAGCAGTCTCTGCAGTTTTTATACAGAGCTTGCTGCTCCTGGTGTCAGGCAGGCAGGAGAGCAAACTCAGTCATCCACAGCCCTGAGCTGTAGGCCCAGCAGAAATGAATATGGAATGGGTTGTTAGATGCAACCATTGAATCTGCTCAGCAACCTTGGTTCAATGAACTATTAAACTGACCGACAGCTGCAGCTGTAGAGGAGGGGCACTCCTCAAAATCTGAGCACCGTAAGCCAGCAGCATCAGCACAGCCTTGTTGTCCAGTGCTAGGATAAAGCCACAGTGAGAACTTGCCCCTAAAAATTGGATGGGCTTTGCTTAAGTGAAAAATAAAGAAAAAAGAATTAAATAAAATAAAGGAAAATCCCAGAGAGAAAATTACACAAATTTGAGACTAATGTAATTACTTTGGGTTAAAACGCCAGCACAGGCAGACTTGTAACTGTTCCTCAAAACACACTTTAGAAAATCAGCAACTTGAAGGTAATTTAAGAAAGAACAATAGAGATGCCAGATTACCTCTGCTGTTTTGCCACAGGGCGAGGCTTTCCAGCGTTTGCAGTTGGAGATGAAGTGAGTGTTGACTTGGGGAGAAGTCTCTTTCCAGTCTCTTTCCGTCCTCACTGTAGTCTTTTAGGGAGAGATGGGGATTTAACTCCAGGTGCTGGCCAGCTGGGCTGATCTCAGAAGACTAACAGCTCTCCCTCCTCACCTGTAATTTCTCTCTTTCACAGTGCAGCTACTTTTAGTGGGTAGTGGACAAAATGCTTTCTTGCTGACTGTTCTGAAGTCTGTGTCCAGGCTGCCTGAGAACATGCACTATGGATAAGACAGACACAAGCCAAAACCCAGCTGTGCGAATGATGCCTTCTCACTAGATCATTGAACATCTTTAATCCCTAGTATTCCCCTTTGATCACCCTGTGCTTTTCTAAAGGTGCTGGAGTCCCAGTGGTCACCAATTTTGGAGATTGTAAGGGACACTCTTGTCCATGGGCTGCTGTGTGGGAGCAGCCATTTGGGCTTTCCAGTGCCTGCATAGCTATCGCTCTGGCACCATGACTCATGACAAGCCTTTCCAAACACCTTACCAGTTAATCCTTTCAGTTTCTTTAAATGAGACGTGGGGCAAATGTGACTCATTGTCGTTTTTTGGAAATGACAGATTTGCAAAGCATGGCCCAGGGGAGTGTCTGCCTCGTGTCATGCAACTGGGATCAATGCGCGGCCACCTCCTGCTCCCGAGTCTCCCTTTCCCTTCTACTTTCAAAATTAGCATTGCTACTTTGCTTTCGACAGCCAAAACCTTGACATGGCTGAGCAAACAAGCAGCACCTTGTCTCCACCAGACTTCTCCACCCTTTGCTGGCTGCCTTTCAGCTATCTGCCAAAGTGCGTGGCAGGCAAATATTTGCTCTGTGGTCTCAGACACTACCTCACTCCTGTTTGCCCAGGTTCTCACTTCAGTGCTTTGAACACAGTGCTTACCCCACCCACACTCTGGGGCGTTCAAGTTGATAGCAAGACACAAGAACACAGGCTTAGTGCATACTGCTCCCCTGCATGCTGTCCTTCCTTGGTGCTGGCAAACATGGAAGAAGAAGAGATGACTCCTGAACAGGGACGTCTCAGCTGTCAAACCCACCTGAAGTCTTTGCAACACACACATCTTTGCTAGATTCAAGCCAGGGCCATCCAGGGCTTTCAGGCAGCTGTAAAAGTTGAAAACCAGGAGAAGGACAGTCACAGCCACTCTTCATGTGTCCAAATACCCCAAAGAAGCATGGGTTATATGATAGATGATGCACTTCAACACCTGAAAAACAAGAGAAATGCTTACTCATGTCCTCGAGGGATGGTTCACCCTCTGTGCCTGAACTGGATAACGCTTCCTCCCTGCAGTAATTGCTGGAGGTAGGAGGAGACCATAGGGTGGGGAGCCCCACATGAGGCCCAGCCACCACAACCTGCCCTGCTTTCGGGGCTGTTTCTTTTCTCCCCACCTCTGGGCTGCACAGAGGCCCTAGCAGCATGGGCTTTGCCCTTGAGGGAAAAGCCTGTCCTTCATAGACATCCACCCCTCACCCCCAAGAGAACAACCAGGTGAGGAAGGGCTGCTGGTACTGTGGGGAAGGAGATCACTTTCTCAACCAAGCAGTGCTTCCCACAGGGTAATGCAAGGGATTTTTACCCATGTTGCTTTGCACTTCCTTGTTGTCCTTAATCTGTTGCAAGCTGACAACATGATACCGGATTCTGGAAAACTATGGGTTTAAAGTTGGTAAGACAGTGGGGCCATTCAATGAAGCTTTCTAGCTGACAGCAGCAGGCGCTTCAGAAAAGAGCAAGGTGGGATAAAAGATCTTCCTCCACCCACTGCCTCTGAGCATCTGGGAACTTTTGGAGGGAGAGATTACTTTGGGGCCGCCATGCTTAACAGTTCTCATGGAACTCGTGCCACAGATTTGTTTGGAAACTTTTGGAAATCACACAAACTCCTGACATTGGCAGTTCCAGCAGCAGAAGTTGAATGTGCATTGTATGAAGCAGCTCATCCTTCTGCTGAATTTAGGACCTGCTAACTCCATGGACTGTCACCCAGACCTCGTGGCATGAGAAGCAGTGAAAAGTGATTTTCCTGTTCACATTTTCTATTTGAGTCTTGGTTTCTTAGACCTCTACTTTGCCTTCTCTGTTTTGCAGGTTACGAGCCCCAGTAACTTTGCCACGTCCTGACATACTCTCAGCTCCATGGAGTCTTTCCTGTCCTGTCACAGGAAAGGATGGGGAGACCAGAACTAGGTGGAGGGCTCACAATGAAGACACACCAGAGACTTAATTAACTACCATTATTCCCTTCCTCATAATTCCCCATCTTCTATTTCCTTTTCTGACCACTTCTGAGCACATTGAACCATTCTCAGCGTCTCCTGGGTCTCTTCCTGAGTGGCAACAGCTAACGTGGAGTCCATCAGTTTGCAGTCATGGCTGGGATTGTTGTCACTCCAGAGCACACTACTCCATGTCCATCAAAGTTGAGTTTCATCTGCCACTTTATTGCCCAGTTACTTTGGCATTGGTGGGACCCTCCTGCTGTCATTAAGTAAAGAGACACAGCTCACTAGATTCCTGGCTGCCAGGTAAAACTTGAAAACATAAGTAAGGGCACAAGATCCCTGAGTTTGCAAAGAGTCTAAAACAAGAGCATTAAGGTATAACTTACCCTGTCCCCAATGCACCAATTATTGCTCCCTGTTAGAAAAACAGAGAGGAAGGATCAATACATTGAGATCTACCCTGTCCACTCTTGTTTGAGTTTATTTCCTTTCAGGACAGGCTTTGGAACTGGATATGCCTTTGGAAAGCCTAAGGCTGCTCCAAACCCTGGATCACACTTCAGCACCCAGTGTTGTTGCTGGGGAATGGTGACTTTCCCCATAGCAGATGGAGCACTCATGTGACACTCTGTACACTATGTATCATCTATTTACATCTTTTTTTACATTAGCAACAGATGGCTTGGCGTATTTTTTTTTTAAATTGGGAGAAAATGTATCTAAAACTTCACGCTTTTTTTGAAGCCTATGGTTTTCACTTACAGCATCAATGTTGAGGTCTTTAGCAAAAGGACCTCCCTCACCCTTTCACTGCCTTCTGTAAAGAGAGGTCACACTAAAGATGCAGGCAGAGAGAACAGCAATAAGCAAGCAGAAACTCTCCCAGTCATGCAAAGGGGAGAGGAAAAGGCAGCTCTGTAGCAAGAAAGAAAAAAGGGAGAACAAATGGACTTATGGGCAGCAGTAAGAAGGGAAGGGAAGAAGAGATGCATTAGTGCTGACAAACTCTACCTTCAAAAGCTGATTGGACGCAAGTCCTACAAAAGCATGAGCAGGCTTCAGAAGTATAAAACTTAGCAAAACGTGAGTTCAGCAATTGGTTTCTTCTGGTTACTCTTTTGGCATATAAGGCTATATGCACTGGGTTCCTGCTATAAAATTTTTCTCAGGAAATACGAGGTTCGATGGGGAGGAGGGTAAATGTAAACCAGGACTTTCCCATGCTCATGTGACTCCCAGAGCTGGGGCTGTAAGCAAGCTGTCAGCTTGGTTTGACTTAGCAATGCTGATACTGTCAGAAGAAAAGAAGAGGCACATATTAAGGCCATGGGAAGAGATACGGGATAGACTAAGAGCAGTCAAGGTACTGAAATCTCTTTGTCAGACTACATTTGCCTGGAAAAGAAAAAAGGGTCTTTAAGTGACTAGGGATGAAAAATGTCCCCAAAATTGTCAGACACAAGTATCATCCTTTTGCACATTGTCAAGCCTTGTGCACTGGCAATGTGCAAGGCTACTGCCATCTGCTGGGAGGTGGCTAGGGCTTGGTGGAAGAGGGCTGTCAGAGGAGAACGTGAGAAGGCTGTTGAGACACAGGGGCTTCACTACTGCAAAAGGGAAAGGAGCCCTCCGTGAGACAGTGCATATGCCATAACCTTATCAATGCTGCAGTACTGTCCATAGGCAAGTATCTCATCCACCTTTGCCAACATGAAGGAGTACAGCTTTGAGAGGAAAGTATTTTTAATCACAACAGCAGCTGTGAAACATCTCTCAGAGAATGGACACAAAGGCAATACCAAGATCTGCAGACAAAGCAAAAGGCTACAGGACCCTTGGGTGACCAATGGACTAGTGGGCACTGTGTTTGTAAGTAGGTCTTTCCCAGCTCAGGCATGTACATCTGCTGCCTGAGATGTCGTTCTTTTGCTGGATTATTTTGACCCATGGACCTTTGCTGCAATAAATCAGATGATGTGCCTACTAGTTCTTGCTTGGTGTTTCTTAGCAAGCAAACATGGTATGGTGGGTGGATGCAAAGCTAGTTTACATTTTTACGCTAGTTTTACTCCTCTGTAAATCCTACTCAGTAATGACTAATCCTCAAGTTGATTCCCCTTTCCCATTTGGATTATTTTATTTTCACTAGATTTTGGTACTTAATAAAGTTTAACCATTTAGGGTCTACCTGTTGTGATTTTTCACATGCTATAAGGACAAGTGACTGGCTTTAAGGCAGTACCCCAATATTCCTTGTATGTAGTAGCAAAACTCAAGTTTATGGCAAAAGCAAAGGCAATGGAGGTTATAGGACACAGCCTCACCCTGAAAGCATACTTAAGGAAAATGCACAGAGAGAGCAGATTGCAAAAGAAACTACGGCAAATGCCTACAGGGAGTCAGATCAGACACTACGGCAAGGTGCACTACCCAAAGGACCACAGCCATCCTGGATCTGTTAATGAAACTTCCATAATGGCAGGGACAGCTTGGACCATGGAGCCTCTGCTTACCTGCCATCATTTTTACCAGGAACAGCACTATCCAGGAGTCATTCCCCTGGCTGAAGCAAGAAGGACACAAGCAAGCTGATGCTCAGCTCCTTTGTGAAGGGTTGTGCAACTAATTCCTTCCCAGTGGGCTTAGGTTGCTCTGTCTGCAACAGCTCAAAGAAAGGCAGCAGCAGACTCCCTGAGAAGCCAGGTGGCCCTCAAAAAAGCTGGAGAGCTCTGCAGCCACATCTAGGAGCACAGTGTGGGAAGACCCGTTCTCTCAACAATCCCACCAGCTCACAGGGGTGCTGGGCCAGCTGCCACGTCCAGCTCAGTCCTGGCCGCAGGAATTGGCTTGCCTCTCTGACAGGCAGTGAAGATGCTCTGCAGTGCCGAGAGTTCAGTGAGACAGGTTTTGCCTTGCTGTGGCTCCCTTCTGTCAGCTCGCCAACATTGGGACCCATTGCCCAGGCTACAGCTGCACCCTGGCCTTGCTTTTTGGCTGTCTCACATTCCTCATGGAATCAGCATGGGCCCGTGTTAGGATCTGATCTCACTGCCCTTTGCAAGGCAGTGTATTTTATCAGGGGCTATTATTTTAGGCATTTTCTGGAAGGTGGGTTGTCCCTTGCAACTCTCTCTCCCTTTGTCACCTCCCAAGGGTAAAGATCTGCCTACTTCCTTCTCCTGTTCCTAGCAATGAAACATCAACAATCTCCTGGCTCATGAGGAGGTGTTTCAGCTGTTCCCTATGGCTTTCTGACCCAGATCTACTGTGGTGTCTGCAGTACCCTTGAAAGTCAGTGAGGCACTCAGCGGGATCAGCAGCCCACTGCTGAGTAGGAGGTAGGACAGGAAAAGGTCTGCTGTGGTTGGGCTAGCGTGGCTACTTCTGCTGCTGATCTAACATCTAAAATTACTGCTATCTATCACCTGTTTCTTCTAAGCAAGGTGAAATGAATCAACAGTGAAGATCTGACTCCAGGAAAGGGTTTGCCTAGCAGCCCAGAATGGGAAGTTCACAGGATTTCCAGAGAAGCAGCTTTGCCGACACCATGTTGCCAGTCCTTGTGGTTTCAATCATGTGGCTCACATGTTTGTTTTTCTCTAGGGTTCTTGCAGTTGCAATATGATTACTGAGTTCTCTCTTCTTCTTTTCATATTGAGACAATCCTTGCTTGTGGGAGCTGTGAACGAAACCATGAGAAGAAGAACCCCAGGGGCTCAAAATACCTGTATGTAAATAAAGGGTAACACCACAGAGATTATTTTCAAAGCAAGGCCTTGTTTTTAATCAAGAAAATACTTGTGCCCAACAACCTCAGCGACAGAGAAAACCAGTCTGTCCAGACATGACTGAAACTGTAAGTAATAGCTCCTTAGTGCATGGGCTCTTCTCCAGCCTTCCAGGCATAAATACAGCCCTGTCTAACTGGAGGTCTGCTTTGATGCTGTGCTTCTTCTGATCTTCATTCTCCACTTGCAGTTAACAAACCAGGAGGTGTTGCTGAGGAAAGTTATAGGCATAAGCCAAAAGGTTGCTGGGCTTCAGGCCCTTCATCCTTCTTGGGGAAAGGCAACAGACCCTGGGTGCCCAGCTCCTTGAGTGAGGAGGAGGCAGAACCACAGGTCTGTATTGAACCGTCTTCAGGTTTCTACATGAGGAACTTAACCATTTAACCAGATGCGTTTCTGCCTTTCTTCCTGATGCACGACCTGTGAGATGCAAGAGAGCTGAGTGGTTAGCTGGAAGAGATATTCAGGGGTAAGGTGTGAACTGTTGTGGTATATGAGCAAGTGATTCATTAAAATTTGCTTTGCGATCATTACTGTAGTCCTTACGCATCACAGTTAAGAAAGTGGGAAGGGAAAGAACAAAATTACAAAAAGCTGCAAGAGAAATGAGACTAAAGCAGCTTCAGGCTGGTTGGTTGGATGCTGACAACTGTAGATGGGATGAAAACATAAACCATAAACTGTCGTAAATGAGCACACTGATGAGGCATATTATAATTGTTATTTGGAATAAACATGCATTAAATTGAATACCATGACCTTCCTTATAGACCAGGCAAAAAGGCAACAGCATCAGGTAACACCAACCCCTGACACCCTGAAGAAGACAAGGAAGACATGACCTTCTGCTTTGGGAGGTCCCACGGGATGATGGGGGGCCTCTCCCTGAAGGGGATTTACTCAGCAGTACTTGCACTGCCCTGTATGAAGTGAGGCACAGATTAATTTCAGGTTCTGCTGCCTCCCCATCCTGGTAAAAGAAGAAGTAAGTTTCCAGAATGAAAGCTGAAAGGGGGTGGGGAGGGGGAGGGGAGAAAACGATTCTTGACTGTGAAGCACAACATATGCTATCATGAAGCTGAACAGCTTTCCATACAACATATTCTAGCCAAGCTATTAGTAAGTCAATACACCCATGGTTCCCCATCAGTTACCTGCCAGCAATGAGCAATTGACTCAATATTATCAATTATGTTCTTTTCCCCTCTCCTTCCCTCTCACCAGTTAAGCATCTGTTAATCATGAGATACAATCCTCTTCTTGGAAAATATAAGACAAACAGTAAGTTTTTGTAATAAGATCGTTTATTATTGTAAATAATCATTAAGGTGTCCTGAAATAAGGTGGAGCCATATCCTTACCCCAGAGATTTTAAGCACATGGGAACAGCACATGCAGCCCTAGGTCTCTGCCCTGAACATCTGTAGGGCCCTGAGCTGAAGGCATGATAGTTGGAATGAAATTTAGTAGCTTCTTCCCCAGGTCAAAACCGCAGTGTCCACAAGGAAGAAAATTTCCTTCAATTTACTGCACTAACTGGATTCTCATCTGCATCCTTTGTGCTTTTGTTTGCTTTGAGAATTGGTATGTGAAAGAGCTAATTAATCATCTGCACTGGTTGATCATCCTGAAAGCTTAGTGCCTATGGATCTGAAGGTACTGGTTGGACTGCTCAGGGAAAAGGCATCTAATGTATAATATTTTGGGACTAAGACCTTAGAAATTTTGTAATCCTTATAATGGCAATAATAAAGACAAAAAGACCTGAGTTATCTCTGAACATCCTGTCCACAGACACCAAGATAACAATCAGTCAAGACTGCAGAAGAGCTGGTGCCAACTTTAGCCCAGGAAAGGGGAGAAAAGCACGAATAAAACAATTTCCCACCCATCAGGTCAATAAAATAAATCAAGAGACTCTCTTAGTTTAAT
Source organism: Mesitornis unicolor (assembly GCF_000695765.1). Taxonomy (NCBI): domain Eukaryota; kingdom Metazoa; phylum Chordata; class Aves; order Mesitornithiformes; family Mesitornithidae; genus Mesitornis; species Mesitornis unicolor. The sequence goes on from NW_010156126.1 coordinate 22,152, forward strand.
AGCAATTTATTATCATTATAAGTAACAAGTGGGTTTAAATCATTTTGTCTTAAAAATCTAGTGTAACACTCAGGTCACTGCTAGTTCTATGAAATCTATGGCAAAATTTTATCCCCAGATGCCACCATTCTGCATCATTCTCAGACATCAATGATGTGGGTGGGTCACAAACACCACAGAAACAGATTGCTCTATACAGCACTTGTCATAAGGAAGATCATTAGGTCTCAAGATGCTACAAGTTATTCTGTAAGAGCTATTAAGTTTTCCCCTTTAAAACTTTAGTTTTCCCCTTTGTTAATATTGCTGGAACAATCAAATATTTCACACAGTTTTTGGTGAAGCTGTAAGAATCTTTTAAGAAATGTATTTTTCCCCTGTATCTCTTTGCTGCCAAAGTTTTCCTTTTTTTCTTTTCCTTCCTTAGTGACACAGCTGCCCCATTCCAGGGACAAAAGCGCAGCAACATTTACAGTCACTCTCCATACAGCATCCTGTACTTCCTTCACATTCTGAAGCTCAGCTCTAGCACTCACCTTTAACACTGCTGCTAGAACAACGTGGCAGCATGCAGTTCAGGAATACTAAGTGCTCATGTATTGAATCTCCAGCTCCTTGGGAGCTCTAGAGCTTAAGTTAAGCTCAAGCTAAGTGCCCAAGATAGCTAACTTACAGCTAGTTCCTATTTGTATAAAGGAGCAGCAGCCAGATACTGCAGGACAGATGCATTTTCACGTTACAGCTGTTCATGAAGAGGCCCAAGCAAGTCATAATCAGTGGCTTGCAGGACCAAAAAAATAGTCTCCACAAGCAAGCATACATACTGCTGAAAAGGAATGATGGTCCCAATTCTGTCAAGCATCTACTGTGTTGAATTTAAGCTCACAATGTTACTAATATTTAAAAGTAAGCAGAAGCCTCTGAGTGAAACCTTTCTGGCTAGCAGAAATTCAGTGAAGGAAGAAACAGAACAAAGGTAAACCTTACATAGCTACTCAGATGGGGCTTGTACATAATTTCAGGTACACAAGAAGGTCTGTCCTCCAGGAACAGACCCCTTAGATGGATATTCATCTGCACAAACTTCACAGTAGTATGTGGAATTAGGCAGCTCAATGAAAACAAATCAGTAAGAAGCTTCATGTACTATATCCACTCTAAATGTGGATACACAATCACAGGATAACGAAATGGAGGAGGCACTAGATCAACAGATTCTATTAACAGATTCCAGTTTTGCTATAAACAGCAGTTCACTCTTCTCTAAGCAGACCCACAAGTTAAACTCCAGGAGAAAAGAGGGTGTTAAATTTACTTGATTAAAAATATTTTCTTGGAGTGTGCTCTCAGCTGGATTTCTTGGGGAAAACAAACAAACAATACTTACTGCAAAACTGCAAAATCTTGTCTTAATCTAACACCCTAATCTTCTATCTTGCTTTCTAAATGTACCCAGCAGTTTGTAAATATCCCACACTTACTCAATAATATCTCAATGACTTTTAACTGAGGTAGCCGCTAAACCATCACCATACATTAGCGATGCCAAAACAAAGGAAAAAGCTGAACTAAGATGCTCAAGAACAGTTGCTTTGCCAAAACCAATAGCATTTGCTTCCAAATATGTCATTTTGTGTCTTGCTGTCTTCTCCTCCTCCCACCTTTGTTTCACTTCCTGTTTCTGCTCTTGCAATCTCTAACAGACAGCAACAAGGAAAAAATAAGCTTTCCAGTTAACTTGTAAAATGTCTTTGGATTTTCAAAAGCAAATTTTCGAATGAAGAATGAATGTCATTTAAAACACTAACACTGAAGGACAATTTCCAGTCTAAATCACTCACATGTCAGGTGCCAGCTCTATCATCTTCCTGCACATGCCTTGGTGTATAAGCCATGGAAAGATGCCTGCATGGGTATTATGAAGTTGTGAAAAGGTCCCTTTCATTCTAAGTCTCATCCCATATATGTAAACACACAAAGAATCAACTGTCTAATCACTGTCTTTCAAGTACTCAGGAAGTTAAAATAAAATGGCAATTAGAATTCCTCTAACTAAAAAGCACATAGATCTATCATATCCTTGACCTTCCCAGTGGCATTCACTTCTTCAAATGAAAATATTTTAAAATAACTTCTGTAGCTAAGATAGCCTATATTCAAATTCAACATTAATAAAAAAAGCTTTAAGGATAATTAATATCCTGGTATTTTTGAAAACATTTCCAGGATTTTTTGTGGTCCCTTATCACAGATCTTTTTCAAGGTAATTCAGAACCCCCTCTACCCACATCCAAATCAACCAACTGAAAAATCCCCAACTGAAAATCAAACACAATATCTAAGTTGTTTAATACTCGTATTGCAGAATGTACATTCAGGTAAAGTTCTGCAATGTAAACATCCAGTTCAGACTTCTTTTCTCCAATCACTATCTAAAATTTGAGGGTTCTCTCCATTGGCTAAATGCTTTAATGCAACTAAATGAATGCAAACTCTCACTTCAGGTACATTGCATTGACCCAAAGCAGCATACACTCCATGCTTCCAAGATACCTACCTACCAAACAAGCTTGAAGAGAAAAACCAACCTCCCATTTAAAAGTAGAGGACTAACCAGTCTGGCATGCAGAACGATTTCTCTGTCTAGATCAGACACTTTGTGTATATCCCCAAATATAAAAATAAAATCCTATGAATTGCATGCAATCATACATAGTGCAGTTCAAACAATACTGTCTTTCTCCTGGTTTTTGTGAAGCATGTGGACAACAGCAAACTGCAGGGTGGTAATTGTAATGTGTTCCTTGGATTTCTTCCACAGAGATTCACAAAGTTACTTTTATTTAAAAAAAACTCTAGCTCACAACAGGGAGACATTAAACAATTTAGTTGTGGTAACTGTACTGTGAAGAAGTTCCGAATTTCCTTATATATTACCCAAATGGATTTATTTTAGAAGTCCTTTACTAGAACTCCTTTTTCACAAACCACACACACACAAAAAAAGTATTTTTTGCTTTGATTACATACAGCTGTTCATCAGGTGGAAACAGATTAAGGTAGTTTATTATGTTATAAAACTAACCTCATTCTTATAAAGCGTATGTAATACACAAATTAAAGATTCCAGTTAAGCATCACCACATACTAACCCTTCATATTCATGTAAGGTGACCAGCTATGACATTGTAACTACTGGAACTGTACACAGGCGCCTTGCTATGTCATACTTATGTTATGGTTCTCTGTCTAAAACATTCCACAACTGCCTCTGCATTTGGGCCATTTCCACCCATTTCATCTATTCAGCCGCTGTGTTACCACTTCTCGGTACATGATAGAGATATATATCAGCAGAAGAAAAATGACAAAGAAATCATCCAAGAACCCCAGAATTCCAAAGAGGGCTTCAGGAAGAAAATCCAAAGGTGAAGCCAGGTAAAGCAAGGCTCCAAGCAAGCAGAGGAATATTCTGATGCGAAACATCCAGAAGAGGCCTCCAACAGAAAACATCTCCCTGAAAGCATGCCTCAATAAAGTGGGTAGATCCATAATTCTTTCCATAATCTATGAAGAAAGAAACCAAAAGTTATTATTGTGCTTTAGCAACAGGTCCATGCTAAATGGGTGGATTTTTTAGACTGAAGTTTCTATTACTACATTACAGCTTTGGAATCTATTAGCTTATAAAAATTAAAACAAAAACCAGGAAGACCAGACTTTCTGTATTTAGTTTTGATGAGCAAAAAGTACAATTCAGAATATATATCTTTCAATAAACAGTCAAATTGTGTTATTCTATAGTGTAAAACATACATTTAACTCACTAAAAAAATACATTGGTGTCTATTAAGACAGAAAAGCAGTGACTACTAGACTAAAACCAATGAGAGAGAGGAACCGCAAACAGGTTAACTGGTGTGAAACACTGATCAGAATAGAAGACAACTAGGGATTGAAAATTAATTTCCTGAGAAAAATTTGCACAGTTCCTAAGAACTATGAAATAAAAAAGAAAAAAGAAAAGGAAAAGAAAAAGAAAAAAATTCATTAAAAATGCTGTTAATCTCCCCTAAAATCATTGCCTTCTACCCAAATTTACCCAAAACTTACAGATCTGGGCTGTCCTGAGAATCTCCGATTGTAGTCATTAACATCTTGAAGTACTTGGGTTGCATCCTGCTGATCTTCACCGAAGAGTGGTAAAAACAATGTTACCTAGGCACAGCAGGGAGATTTTGTTACATGTGTCAACTGTCTTCCAAATGCAGGCATTGTGAACCATAAATTAAAACAGTAATCTTCAGATGACTACATAGAAAAAACCTTGTCTTAGTTGAGTACTTAGTAGCAAAATAAAATTAAATGTACTAACATGGACACTGCTGCTAAATTTTAACAAACCAACTGCTTACAGCTCTTTAAAGAGTATTAACTTTTTAAAAGCTTGTTGAAAACAAGTGTAAGAACTCTCCTTCCAAGAGAAGCTTACAGGAAGTTTTTCTAAACACCTAAATGGTTTATGTTTCATAAGTGGGACAGATGATTTGGAGAATACTGTTAATTTACTGAATTAATCTAGTTTTGTTTCTTAAATTGAAAATCAAATAAAACAAACAATGAGGCCATTCTTCTTCCACCTTTAGAACGGCCTTGCATTTCAGGAAACAAGCAGTAAAACTCATACTTTTCCATATGGACATTCATTATTCTCCTTAGTCCTTGTATGAAAGTTAACAGAAAAAGATACTAACCTTCAGCTCTTTTGTAAGCACAGAGAATTATCCTACGTTCTTGGTTTAACTTTCATGCAAACATGGAAAAATATGTAAGGCCATATTATATCTATCTTATGTTATCTTTCTATATAGGAGTTTCTGAAAACTTGTATTTGAAAGTGCTGTTCAGTTACAAAATGCAGATTATCTCAGGAAACAGAAAGTGCATAGCACTTTTAATTACTACAGTCATCAAAAGCACCCTCTGTACCTGGCCACTAAGTATATATCTTTTATCTGTGCAGCAGTCACATTTAGCAAATGACAGTACGAGCAGATCTACACTCAACTCCTAGCCCTGCCACAAACCTTCCGTATGACTCATGTTGTTCATGTATACATACTTCCATTCACCATTTATAAATCAGACCTCACTTCTCTAACTTCACAGGGTAAGAATGAATGCATAGCCATTGAAGAAGTGCACCACAGATTACCTGATAGTCAGAGGAAGGTGAAGAACCACTATGTAAGGAGAGACACTAAAAAAATATCTTTATTTTCCTCTTTTCCATCTTCCTCACTTTCATGTTTTGTGTCTTTCTTTGTAGAGTGGCTACACTCTAAACCTACTCAGTCTTCCTCGCATCATACCTATTTTTTTTTCCTTTCTCTGTCTTCTTACAGTCATCTGTCCTGCTGATACACATAATCAAAGCAGGATATAATGTATGGGCAAGGGCGTGAAGCATATTATGTAATTCATTAGAAGTTACAAGCTCTGTAGTTTGTGCACTGTTAATGTACAGATGTACTTTTGTTAAAACATACACTGTAAGACTCAGAGATCCTAAGTGTTAATGAGTTGCAGGGACACATTTCAAACTGACAATGTAAGTAAGTTGCGTAGGAAGTGAGTTAATGCTTGCTCTGCAAAGCTCAAATTAATAATACATACAAACTAAAAATAGGGACAAAATAAGAAATTGACATGGATAGGCTTTTTTGGCAGGGAGAGAAAGAAGGGAGAGGGTACTTCTTAGAAACCAGTACTATACTGCCTACTGGCAATCTTCCACAACAGCCAGGTCTTTCAGATGCAAGTTCTGGTAAAGAAGTTATATAACAACCTGAACAGAAAGCATAGAAAAATCATAGTTAAGATCTTAAAACTTTCTGCTTTCATATACTCCTTTACAGAAAAATGGCCGAGTTACCAGTGCTGTTCACTTAAACTGGAGTTACAGGAACAGTCTGTACTTTTTTAGCCTTTTAGCAAAGCAAAAATGTCCACAAAAACTTAATGTCCACCATCTACATCTTGCATATTTATATTCTTTCAACTTCTCAGACTTCTTCTGTCAGGCTCACTATTGCAGTTCACATGTGGTTTTTTGATAAGCTCTACTAGATAGCTGAACTAGCAGGTACGTGATTACTTAAAATATTACCGTTTGTCTGCAGATTGGACAACGGATGGCACCAAGCCATGAGCCATATCTCCAGTAGGCAATAATGCAGGAACCTGATGAAAGTAAGATACTGACATTTAAACTTCTGAGTTGAAAGCCATTGCATGAAATATTATGTTACACAAAAAGGAAAACAATGACGTGTATAAGCAGTTAGGTTAAATCTCACTTTTCTGGTGTAATTTTTTATACAGAATTCACTGAAGATATCAATAACCAACGTATTCAAATTCAACGCCATTAATGAGAAAAATCCTGAGTAAGTTAAAATGCATCATTAATTTTAGGGTATTACTTCCTGAAAAGACAGAAAACCTAATCATTAACTGAAGAAGTAAATAGTTAAAAATTTTACCAGTTTAAAATTTAGAATTCACAAGAATGTCAAGAGATGTAAAATTTATCCTAAAAACCTGGCTTTATTATCAGAGTTTCAATGAAGGAATATATAGAAATCATAGAACCATAGAATGTGTTGGGTTGGAAGGGACCTTTAAAGATCATCTACTCCAACCCCTCTGCAGTGAGCAGGGACAGTGTTACTGGATCAGGTTGCTCAGAGCCCCATCAAGCCTGACCTTGAATATCTCCAGGGATGGGGCCTCCACTTCCTCCCTGGGCAACCAGTTCCTCATGTTGAAGAACTTTTTCCTAATATCCAACCTAAATCTACCCTTTTCTAGTTTAAAACCATTACTCCTCATCCTATTGCTACATAACCTTGTAAACAGTTCCTTCCTAGATTTCTTACAGGCACCTTTCAGGTATTGTAATGCTGCAAGCCTTCCCTTCTCCAGGCTAAACAACTCCAACTCTCAGTGCCTGTCTTTGTAGGAGAGGTGCTCCAGCCCTTTGATCATCTTTGTGGCCCTCCTCTGGACATGCTCCAGCATTTCAGTGTCCTTTTTGTGTTGGGAACTCCAGAGCTGGACACAGTACTCCAGGTGAGGTCTCATGAGAGCAGAGCAGAGGGGCAGAATCACCTCCCTTGATCCGCTGGCCACACTTCTTTCGATGCAGCCCAGGATGCAGTTGGCTTTCTGGGCTGCAGATGCACATTGGTGGCCCATGTCCAGCTTCTCATCTACTAGTACCCCCAAGTCCTTTTCCTCAGGGCTGCTTTCCAGCACATCATCTTCCAGTCTGTATCAGTAATGTGGAATGTCCTTGCCCAGGTGCAGGACCCTGCACTTGGCCTTGTTGAACCTCATGAGGTTCATCTGGGCCCACTTCTCCAGCTTACCCAGGTCTCTCTGGATGGCATCCCTTCCCTCTGGCACATTAACTTCACCACCCAGCTTGGTATCATCAGCAAACTTGCTGAAGGTGCACTCAATCCTGTTGTCAGTATCATTAATGAAGATATTAAACAGCACTGGTCTCAGTACAGACCCTTGAGGGGCACCACTTGTCACCAACTCCCATCTGGACATCGAGCCATTGACCAGTACACTCTGGATGCGATCATCCGGCCAATTCCTTACCCACTGAATCACCACCACCCATCAAATCCACCCTTCTCCACGTGGGGAACCATATCAAAGACTTTGCAGAAATCCAGATAGATGACATCCGTAGCTTTTCCCTTGTCTACTGATGCAGTTACCCCGTTGTAGAAAGCCACTAGGTTGGTCAGGCAGGACTTGCCCCTAGTAATGCCATGCTGGCTCTCTCAAATCACCTCTCTCTTCTCCATGTGCATCAGCATAGCTTCTAGGAGGATCTGCTCCATGATCTTCCCAGGCACAGAGGTGAGGCTGACAGGTCAGTAGTTCCCTGGGTCTTCCTTTCTACCCTTTTTAAAAATGGGTGTGATGTTTCCCCTCTTCCAGTCACCAGGGATTTCACCTGACTGCCATGGCTTTTCAAATATCATAGAGAGTGGCTTGGCAACTACAAATCTGAGTGCTTTAACTGTTTTCCAAATCTGTAATTTTTTTCATCTGAATGACTAGGCATGGTATGCACCATATACTCCATAAAACTAGATAGCAAAAAGTAACATAGATTATTCATATATAAATTTGTATAGCTGGGCCTGAAAGAAAAAAAAGGCTAACACTTTAAGCACCCTGAACCCAACACACCAAGGTAAAGGTAATACCAAGCAGAATTTTTTACTTTTTCTAAACAAATCTTTTTAAACAGTACAATTCCAAGTGTTTTGCTGTCTCTTCAGGTTTTTTTTACTAACTGGAAATATATTATACTGTCTGTCCTTGACATTTTTAAATTATCTGCAGTTTCAATCTTGATAGCACAGAAAAAAAATGCAGCACATTCTCAAAGTGACTGTCTAATAACAAATGCATTTTCTCAACAATGAAAATTATTTCTAATGCAGATTAGAAGATAAGTAGTTAAGTGAAACAAAGCTTTGTGTTAGGGTGACTGTACTAGTGCCAAAAAGTCTGTATTTCTGTTCTGGTTTTATCTTTGCCCCTTCAGTGTTTTCTTGCTTACCACAGAAGAGATGTCCACAGTTTGTTTCTATAGGAAATGTAGCCTGTTGCAAACAGACTGGACAGGACATATCTGTATAGAAGCGATGCCTATCACCAACAGAAGCATCCTGCTAGAACAGAAGAGAAATGTAAAGTGTTAAGAGATAATATATAAGTTTACCAAGTTTAAAAAATAATAAGAAATCCAGTGTTCATTTACTAGAAGTCGAAGTCAAATGCAAAACTATATGAAATGAAAGAGAAACATATTTAAATTAAAAAACCAAACATACTTAAAGAACTAAGCAAATTCTTCTTTTGACAAGCCCATTATTTTCCCTTCATCTGTAAGTGTGTGCTTCAATCCAGCTAAAGATGGCAAAGAAAGAACGTCCTTGGTCCTTTAAACCAAGTCAGGTTAGACATGCTGAAACATGAATATCAACTCAGATCTAGACTGTTACGTCATTATCCTAAGTAGTTCTGTCCAGAACCAGCTAACTGAACTGCATTGCTTACCAGTTGCAATATTTAGTGTTCCTAAGCCCAAGCAGAGACATCAGCTCATGTATGTCACTGCCATGAAATAGTTTTTCACCTCATTTTGCCGTATTTGTCTTCCACAAAACTGCACTGTAATAACAATTTCAAGAAGTATTATGATTAAAGACTCTCCTCAGTACTGTCCAGAAGTATGGCTTTTCACTCTAGGGCTGGGACTCAGCAATCGTCACTAACCTGGCCTAGACTCTCCCATCCTCTCCTCTATATGTCAGAACTGAATGCAATCATAGAACCATAGAATGGTTTGGGTTGGAAAGGACTTTTAGAGATCATGTAGTCCAACTTCCCTGCAATAGGCCGGGACATCTGTCACTAGATCAGGTTGTTCAAAGCCTTGTACAACCTGACCTTAAACACTTCCAGGGAAGGGGCATCCACAACTTCTTTGGGCAACCTGGCCCACTGTCTCACCACCCTCACAGTAAAGAATCTTCCTAATATCCAGGCTAAATCTACCCTCTTTCAGTTTAGAACCATTGCCCCTTGTACTGTTCACAAAACGTTTTGGTAAAAAGTTTCTGTCAGTCTTTGTTTCTTGGCTCATGTTGCTGTGCCATTGTTCTGCTACACACAGATTATCAGACTACACATCTAACCCTTGTCCTGTGGCAGCAAGCTGTACTCTACATTTCCTTTCCTTTACTGCAAAGTTCCCAGGAACACTGCAGGAAGCACACAACATAATCTAACATACTCCACCTTGTGGCAAAAACTTGTCTGAAAAAAAAGAACCAGCCAAACATTTAATTTTAATTACTTATCAATTTTAAAAGCCTATGTCGTCTCATTACTTGATAAATTTCAAAGATGCCTCTGTACAGTAAGTTTCCACAACTTTCAAGACCAGCTTTTTCCAGAACCTCAGAGAAGTCTGCACTACCCCAAACCACAGCAGAATGATGCCAAAACTTAGCACAGCACCTGCTCAGTCTGAAGCTGCTGACGAAGAGCTCGCACTAGCTCTTGATTTTCTGGGTGTATGTTCTGATGTTCATTTCTGTGAAAGGAAATATAAGCAATAAGAAAAACTGAACAATGTGACCTAACACTGAAAAATAACTAATTGGAAAAAAAAAGGAACTTGAATAAAGGGCAAAAAAATAATTATTTGCTGCTATAAAGGATTTTAAAGGAGATACACAAATAATTAAGGAAAAAGAACATTTATTCTAGTTCTTAATGTTACTCTGGACACTTAAAACTGTACAGCAGCAAGATTTTTCACAGAGACTTCATAATCAATCATTAAATTATGTTAAAACTAGATTCTCATCTGAAAAAAATTAAGCCATTAACCTATGAAAAATCAAGTTGCTTGAAAGTTTTTATATCCATCATGCAGATATTTTTACTTTTTGTCTCCATTGTTAGCTTTTGTATTGTTGGTCTACTTGTAAATTTCTTACTTTCTTTATTCACTACCTATGCTATAGAGTTGAAAAATCCTAATGATCTCAATTTTATCTGCTGTGTGAGAGATTAAGACACAGCATTTATATAAGAAGGGGTAGGCAAACTCTTAGATTTAGAATGTTGAATTTATGTAACTATCAGCAGACTGGATATAAAAAGAAATCACTCTTTTTAAATCACTCTTTAAAAAGAAAGACTGCAGGCAAGAAAACTACAGGTTAGAGATGCCAAGGGGAATCAGAGGGAAGGGAGTCACTGAAGAAAGGAGGCTGGCTCTATTACAAGTTTGAAATTCAAAAGCACAATAGAAACAGAATTGGAATTAAAAATTATGCTGACAACATTAAGAGGTGTTGAGCTACAATAAATATGAGTGAACAGCACCATATTCATAATTCAATTTTTATGCTTTGTTTATTCATATGGATTTCAGTGGTGATACATTCTGCTCAGCACTGCTGAGGTCTCATCTGGATTCTGTTTTCCATTTTGGGCTAAATGCGCAAAAACACAGAGAAGGTGGAAGAAGTTCAATAGAGAATAAGAACTACTGTCCACATTCTTTAAACATTAGAGAAAGAGTGAACAAATGTCAGCTCATACAGAAGACTGCTCATGGAGAGAAAAGGGGACAAGATAAGGCTTTCATTCTATAACTGTGGGAAATAATTGCTCATATTTATGAAAGTTGGTGGAGGAACATTTCTAATCGCTAAATGTACAAAATCAGAAAATGTCACCTTAGTGTACTGTGATCTATCTTGGACTAAAAGTTCAATCAAAAAACAGGTTGCACTGCTTCCAGGGACGACCTAGGCAAGCTGATATTCTGTCAGAGCTGAGGGCTGGCTGAATTTTTAGGATATTTTCTAGTTGCAGTTCTATTTACATAATTTCCTCAATGGCTCTAGAAGCTTCTGCAATATTTTCCTTCATTTGATGTGGGCAAGCATAATACTGCATTATGCTGTCTTTAACAATTTGTCTCCTTCAGTCTTTCTTCAAAGAGGAGCAGACAAACTGCATATTTTTCATACTAATAACTACATGGTTATTCATAAAAACTAAATTTATTGAACACGACTGTGGGTGATATATATGAAAGTTATACAATAGCAAGTTTACGTTAAAAGCCTTCTTGCCCACTGTGGGTCTTCATGAGTCAGATTTTGTGAACGTTGTCTGTCATACATGTAATATGTATAAAAGTATTTTCCTGTTTAGATTCTACAAATAAGCATATTTTCACCTTTGGTTTGTCAGAATTTTGATGTATATTGAAATTCAATTCGAATCACACAGAAGTGGAAGGTGTGAATTATAAGCCAGTTTAGTCTGATTCCTTCATGAACAACTAATTGCAAATCTGCTGCAGAAGTGTTATCAAAAAAAGCTATACTAAACAAAGAAGAATATTAAGTGCTCAAAAAAAAAAAGGAGTAAAGTTACCTGGGCAATATTCACATTATCATCCTTGTAAAAATAGTTTGTTTATATGACTTTACTCTGGTGTCACATACTATGTTGAATACATAAGAGTATTTGTAGAATTGTAGAGGTACAGTATGAAAAACATCTGTCACTTATGCATAAGCTGCTGAGGTAGGAGAACGCTGTGCAATGGCCAGGAGGGGACAGGCAGAGCTCAAGACATCCAATTCATAACTTCTGTCATGTAATTAGTGTGAAAAAATAGATGAAAACCAGTATGGTGCTATGTAATTAAAGGCATTATCAAACACAAGCCAGAAAGAAATAAAGTTGGATGTGGAGTCTTTTGATTTCCCCACATCTGAATGTTAGCACCCCATAACTTAAGAAAAAAAAGTCCCATGATGCGGAAAGATTGTACCATGTATCACAAAGGACCACACCAAACTGTCACTACTAGAAGGAGGAAGGCTGCCTACCTCAGTGTGCAGTCTCACACAGGGAAAGTAAGGGACAGAACTCATGGGGACTGGTATATCACTGTGCAATGATGGCCACTGTTAATTTCCCTGGATTAAGATCTGACCTTCAGCTCATGCCCTAATGTGATGCTTCACTGAGCTCGCTCTGCTGGAAAGAAGTACATCAACCATATCCCTTATCAATTCTTTCCATATTCCACTTCTGTCCCATAAGATCTACTGCAACATACACTCCTTGCTGCCCAATTTTCCTTTTTATTCAGCTCCTGTAACCTTATTCATAACCCTAAGCTTTCTTTCAAGTATTCTTACACAGGATCTGCTCCTACCCAACTTAAGTATTTCAGATGCTGCATACAGAAGAATGGGTCGCAAAGAGGCTAGGGTAATAGACGCAGTATAAGGAACACAAAGATCACTGTATTGCCTAAGATAACTAGAGAAGGAAAAAGAAAACACTCCTTTTCTTCCCCACTCCCTCTTCAGTACTAAATAAATAAGAATTACTATAATTTTTGTACTGTGAGGATTTTGATGGAGACAATACAACGGAGGTAGAAGAAAAATGCTGCTAAATGCAGACAACTTCAAAAGGTACCAGAAGGAACAGCAGAGAGCTAGGAGGGTATTGATAGGGCCTTCAGTAGTCAGTCATACAATACAGAAGTAAACAACCTCAAGACTTTCAAAGCACAGAAGTCTGGGGTTTTTTGCGCCTCTAGAAAATAAACCATCAGGGCATGTAACAGGATCCACAGATAAACTTTTTACCTAGCTCACTATACTGCAGAGGTGGTTAGTAACTAGCCCTTTTCTCCCTCCCCAAGTAACCCTTTATCATCGATCTATCATCTTCCTGAACTCCAATCCTGAGTGAACTCCCACTGCTCTTACTCACTGGTTCCACACACTTTTTGCATGTTCTCAACTTACTTGCCTCTACAAAGTTGAAAAATAAGATGTTTACTTTTAAATTAAGCACTTGAAATTCAAGTCACAAATGTTAAAAATGTCAATATAAGGGGCAGAGAAAGCAAAAGAGCACAGAGGAAAAAATGGCACTCTTGAAGCCATCTGAATAACTGAAACAGCCTTGAAAAGAGAAGCAATGTGAAGCGCATACATTTCTCAGAGTTCTTTGCTATCTCTTGGTTCTGCAGCACTGCCTTGCAGTCTAAGCTCTCCTACTTCTGTTTTCTTCTGTAGCTTGCTCTGAAATACCTCCTACCTCACTAATACTTCTCATAGCAGACAGATCCTCCTCAGTAAATTCCACAATGCCATTGCATCACTAAAACTGTGTTTTCTTAGTTGTAAAAAACCACTTATGTGTTAGAAGTTTACATCCATTTTAAAAAAAGCCAATCTGAAGGTCAGACTTCTTGTCCTAAAACACACAGGCTAAGGTAACTGTTAGGTTGCAAGAGAAAACTCTGAAAAGAAGGAAAAAAAAAAGCAAGCATCTTTGATTACTGACCATTAAAGTTATTGAATTCTGAACTTAACATTCTGCTTTAAGAAAAGTATATTAAAAGTCCGCTGTTTTCCAGCATATTCATTTATAAACCAGTCAATTTATTCAGATCTAAGAGTTTTTTGGGTTTGTTTTTTTTTTAAGGAGATAAAAAATTACATCCATCTTAATTGTGGAGCCACTACTGACAAATCTGTACTTTGTAACCAAATAAGACACACCAGCCATACAGGCTGTGAATGCAGCCATTTTCAATTTCAACAATGAACATTAATCAGTTTGATCACTGCAACATAAGGAAGAGTTAAAGTTTGCTTTTGAGAAATCCATCATTTCATTGTAACTGTGAACTGAATTATGAACCTCTCCCAAGCAATTTGTTAAACAGAGTAAGTAATCAAACAATCATTTCCTTAATGTCACAAAATCACAGCTGTTTTGTGTACCAATACAAAAATTTGTTGAGAAAGTTAGTATTTCACAAATGCAGGTATGCAGATTAATTCCTGTCAACATATTCTCACCTTAGAAGTGTATATACCAGAGCAGCAATGAAAGTGAAACTGAGCACAACTGCCACCAGTACCTGGTCACTTATTCCTTCTATTACTGAATCATTATCTAGCTTCAGACTCTGAACTTCTGTTTGGTGACTGCCCATCACAGCTCTAAAATGTAAAAAGAAATATATACATATATATATTAAAACATACATGCACATACATACATTTTAAACATAGTTAAAAATAATATGCATACACATCTATTAATACACACAATAAATTCCTGAAACAACAGATTAGTTATTGCTGGAGGAAAAATGGTAAAAGGAGAGAGAACAGATGCATTTTAACAAACACTGAGCTTGCTGCAGAGGACTGCAAAACATCTGTCTTGGGTAGTAGCAAACAAGTTGGAAATGACTGTTGTGATCTTTTTTTTTTTTTTTTAAATCAGTCATATACTTTACCTGGGAATCTTTACCAGATAACTTGCCTAGATCATTGCTGAATTAGACATATTCTAAGGACAGTTCACTTATAACAAGTATGATTCTGCATTATCAAGAATTTTATTTATTACACAACACATAATTGCTGCTAGGATGAGACAATGCAATTTTTAGAAACCTAGAGTTTTCAACACTTACGTGAAGAAAGAAACAAGGAGAATTGGGGTTTAGCTGTTTTTAGAATGTCAAATGCCCATCTGGATACATAGGAATCACCCAATGACCTTTGTATTTTAGCTCTCTTTTCTATGCATTATCATCCTTCAGATGGAAACATGGGAAAACATGAAAGAAAGAGTATTTCAAGGCTTCCCCAGTTAGACTCGTTTGTTTTATACTCATTTCACATACACAACTATCAGAATGACTTGCAAATGCTAACATTAACCTACAGTATTAACCTACAGCTGGAAACAAGCAAAATAAAATGAGGTCAGGTAAGACATAAAATTTACATTACTTCCTAGTCCAGTGTGTGTGCCTTAAGCTTGCAAGCTTTCATCAGCACTTCTCTCCACTTTACAGCTCATGTGTCATGTTTTAATTCGAACCTTGCTGCCTAGAAAACATAACCAGACACTGTCTGGCCCTCAATTAATTGCAAAACTGAAATGCAATACAAGTCACTGGGATTTTAGTGCATACCTGCAATGACTACTCTGCCAAGATTTCAACATACCAGGCTACTGCTAATACAGAAGCGTCATCTTTCTCTGTAAGATAACCCCCTAAATCTTTTTTTGTATGAGTTGTAGAGCTTTTTCCAAGCTTCTTCACATTTGCAGGAGCAACCCTCTGTAGCAGCAATGCAAGAGAAGCTGGTATATTCTAACTTTATTGTTAAAAACAACAAAACCCTCGAAAAAACAGTATGTGGTACAATTAAGTACCATAAGAGCAGAGAAAACTCATGGAGAATGGAGAGTAGATTCCTTTAATTGTTGTATTTTTGGGCCTCTACTGTGAAAACCAAAACAAAATAATGAAGCATGTATGAAGTGAAAAAATAAGCTAAGTTACACTAAGTGTCCCAACCTGAACTGAGACTATTATTTCTGTAATGATAGTAATCATTTTTGCTAATTACAGCTTTCCACAAGCAACTGTGTCACAGTCTAACTACTGAAACACTGATTAGTATTTAGAAAAACTTTTCCCAAAGGTGGAACACCAGTGACTCATCAGAGCTATGTTTAAAGTAGGTTGATACTGACACAGGTTTCATATACAGTAATGACTAAAAGACCAGATCTTTGTGGAAAAGTCTTACTTAGGAACAAGTGCCTACACAAGGGTTATAGGATTTCTCTGTGTAGCCGGTAAGACAATTATACTGCTATAGTTAAAGCCATGAGGCTAAGATGGGGCGGAAGTTTTCTGGGCAGTTCTTTGATGCTGAGGATCTGGACTGGTAGGTATGCTGTGATGCCTCCCTAGCTCAACATTCCCAACCTGTATACTTTATTTCTTTGCATATCCAATTCTGAAGAACCTTTTCTTTCTTACAATACATCATTCTGAGACACTAATTTTCCACAACTGTGTCTCAGGCGGTGCACTTGCACCTTAAACTCCTAATGTCCTCTCTCCTTAAGGATCATCATCATCAGTCCACTAATTTTTACTGTGTCACACTGCCATTTCTTGGTTGACCACTCAGAATAAAACCAGAAGTAAATGGCAAGGAATTAGCATGTCAAGCGTCCTCCATTGCCCTGCATCAGCTGAGTTAAAATAGACCTACATGCCAATAACTACATCCCATTACATGCTGTGGACTTTTTAACAGAAATACACACTGTGGCAGAGACATATAGATGCTTTAACTGCACATTTGAAAGGCAAGTGTTTCCTCACACTGGCATCTCAGAGGCTTTCTATGTCACTGCTTGCGTGGAGCACTCTGAAACCAACACATGAATTGCCAGTATCACACAAAGTTAACTCAGCTGCCCTGAACACCCTTCAAGACATCCACTCTAGAGCTCTCTCTCCCTCTCTGCACGTTCCTTGCAACAACAGTCTTAATCCTTATCTGTCTAGCATTAATAGCACTCAATAGATCTGCTTGCCTTCATTTCTGCTCATTCACTCTTCCTGAAATACTAAACTGTGGTGCCCAGGTTAGCAGAAGAATGTGGTTAAGAAATACACAGATTCTCACCGTCTCTTCCTTCCTGCAGATAATGCCAATTACTTGTATCTACTTCACCCCTTCAGTTATCACATGACTTTCCCAATAACTATTTTCACACAAACTCAGTGCCCAAAATAAATTTCTGCAGAGTCTTTCTGGCTACATAAAATGCCACTCCCTCAAACATTTTGTCTTCACTTACATATCAACACATCAGAGATGTATAGAGGGGGAAGTAGAATCTCTGTCTCAGTCTCTCTCCTAGCTGTTTCTGTTACGAAATTCTAGAGAAGATGGACTACCAATGCTTAAGGCTCATGTTGTTCATGTTTTAATTTACTTGCTGCTTCTGGACAGCCAGCAAGTCCTGAGCATATTCTTCTCATTAATTCTAGCACTTTTTCCGCAACAAATCATTGCACAGGAGGGCTGACATGAGTTGTGTAGACTAGGAGCTATGAACAGAAGGGTTTCACTTCAAAAGATCGGTACATACTTCCTTAGAATAATCATTCAAGCCTCAGTAAAGACAGTAACAACCTCTTCCTCCTCTTATCTCTGGGTTAGCATGTAAAAAAAAAAGATGGCTACAAGAGCACTGCTAAAATACACTATTTGAAAATTGTCAGACTGAAGGAGAGAGGAATTTTATGATTTCACATCTGTTTTGAACATATTCAAACAAAATATCTAGAACTGCAAGCTTGCAGTTCACATTTCTTCAAGTGCAACCACAACAGCCAACGAACACATCTGCAGTGACTTGAATGTGTAATAGACTAGACAACAGTCCTAAAATAGCTGTTAAGGAATCCTGCCTCCCAGTACATGTGTTTAGCTGTGGTGCTCTTTCAGTTGGTACAACAAGCAGGCTATAGGAGAGTTAATTCTTACATGGTGTAATAAACACACTTCAGTCTTCAGACACAACCAACATTGACAAGGACTAAGTGTAGGACAGAGAAGACTTCAAGAACCAGACCTTATCACAGACATCTAATCTCTTATAAAATAATAACAGCTAATAATCTGATGTCATTTAATTGCAATTCAATGTGGTTTGTATCAGACTTTTTATGGCCATGCATTACATTTGTTTGGTTATGCAAAAATAAGAGTATTAAATCAATGTTTTCATCATACAATCCTTTTCAGATCAGCGTTCTACACCACGAGCTTTTCAAACGTTAGTTTTAAAGCTGTTTTTTCTTCTTTGTAGTTTTATGCTACTTTGTTTCTTTTTGTAATTACAAAGAAGGTTCGATTTTTTAATGCTGATTTTTATTTATACTTAAGATTTTTTCTCTTTTTAGCCATTTAAAAATGACAGCTTTCTTAAATGAAACCATAACCCTACCCTGTGTCCCAATTAGAAGATGAAAACCAAACCACATCTAACAATACTCACATCAAAATCGGAACTTATACAATCAACTTCTGAACGTTGAAAGTATCAGTTGCAAAGTTTAAAAATCCCAAAAATATGTTTTCCAATAATTTGGCTTTTTTACAAATTAAAAGTAACAACAAAAGAGCCGCAAACTTAATTTCAGTTTCACTTCATCTCATCTTCAAACTGCTGGCACTTGCTTGAAGTAAAATGGTACGACTGCTCCGTGAGGGGAAAGAAGACAAAGAGTCACTCTTCTGTTCCACTTGGGCTAGCTAAGTTATAGCTGGACTTTGCCGCACAGTACTTAGACTGGGATCAGGTTTATTTGCATTAAGATTGTTGATAGCTATAGAATGCAAACAGCCTCAGACTGAATTGTCCACAAAATACTTGGAAATAGAAAAGGATGGATTCTATAATTTATAAAATTGCACAGTTTTGTTTATAAAAGAAGTCACAGACTAACCATCTCAACACAAAATCACCTTGTTTATTCTCAGTTTTTCCTCAAAGTGATGACTGACAGAAAGCAACATTGATTTACTTATATTTCAAATAAGAATCTGCAGGCCTTAGAAGTTTCATTTCTCCCTCTGTGGTTAAGTAAGAACAATGCAGGCAAGTTTATGCAAAAAAAAAAAAAGGAGAACCATAATGAGCAATACTGCAATTACAACGTCTTTCATTCTTGGAAACTCATACAGATCACACTGAAATGCGAGGGCATGAGGACATACACTAGCGTGGATGTATTATTTCTTCACTTTTCACATTTGAAAAGTACTATGAAGACTTTCAATGTTTGATATACAGCACAGCTAGAACAATTCTCTATTTCATAAAGAAATGAAAAACAACCCAGTGTTTGCCATGCTACGGTAAAATGTTGCCAGCTATCCAAAGTCAGTATACCCTCATAGTTTTCTGAAGGATTTGAACTTTTCCTAGTTTATCAAGGAAGCGCCATATGCTAAAATACCTTCAAAACCAGATTTTTAGGACCTGCTACCAAATGAATATATAAGCATAGTGAAAAAAAATTAAGAGGCTCTCTTCACGTCTGAATGAGTCTGAGCAGTACTGCTGTGAGATAAAAATTCATAACCAAGAGCAATATTTTACTGTCTTTAAGAGCACAGTATAATTTACTCAACATTGCAGAGATATATTGGATAACAATGTGTCCTTTCAGGAATGGGCTGGGAGTGAACTGGAAGGGAATAGCAGCGTTTTTTGCTTGGAGTTTTTGTTTGGTTTTGTTCTGCTTTAATTTTATTTTTATTTTGGATATTTTCTTCTTGATGCAGTACTGACAACCACCCGCAGTGCTTGAAAGAAATTCTAAAACAAAGACAGTGGTGGTGGACCAGGATGCAGGTCAGAACCTGTAATACTTTTTACCAGTTTTCTTTAATTAGCAGAAGCATCACCCCGCTCTTTAAAAATGCTGCTTCCTTTATACAGATAGTGTGTTTTCCAGGATAAGTTATTTCCTCTCCAACTAGGAAAATACTATGAGTTACATTTTTTTTAAGACCGAACATTATTTAACTCCTCAAAATTTTCCTCCAGGGTAAAAGGAACAACAACAAAAAGGTTTCATTTGTATTAACAGGTTTCTAATAAGATTAATCTGTTTTAAATAACAGAAACACACTTCTAAGAATATAAATATACTGAAAAGGAGCATATTTATTCTGTAACCCACACTCTGGACACATATTAGCTTACACTGAAATATCTAAGGCATATATTTAGTGTTTTTCTTTCATTTAAGAGAAAAACTGGCATAAATTCCCCAAATAAGGAAAAATTCTTAAATATGAGGCAATAACTAAGACCCCTCTCATCAGAGGTAATCAAATAACTTCCTACTTCAGGTTAGCAGCAGGTTGTGCCCACTGCCTGTGGTTGAGAATGGGACTTTATGAATGAATTTGACCCAGCAAATGGGATACTACAGTTATTTTCACTCTCCTCCACGAAGAGCTTAAAGGTATGCTTAGACTGCATTCAGGAAGGGTTAACAACAGCAGGCATTAAGCATGCATTATGAACAGAATATGTACAAACAGCATTGAAGACCCTAGCATGAGCTGACCTGTCTAAATCCTAATCAGCTAAATCCTGACTGGATGTATTTTATCAAGGCATGCTGGTGTACTGAAGTTGGAATTTGAAATAGTGGTATAGACATATATACATTATAAAATGGAAATAAGGGAAATGATGGATGGTATACTCAGAAAAACTGTTTTTGAGGATTAATTAGTTTTTTCATTTTTGTGAGCACAGCTTTATTTGAATAAAGCATACACAATAATCTTTAGTATTAAGTATCTCTATACATTTTAAAAATCAGGAAGACACCACCCAAAGGACATATTTACTAAGAAAAATTTAAAAAAATCGAATAGAACAACATATAAATTGACAAGACACATTCTGTGAGAAAATTATTAAAACTGACTTGAAAATATCATACTATGATTTCATACAATCTGTTAATATAGCATTATTATGAGTCAGTAGCAGCTTTAGAGTCACAAATTATAATTTATATAATATATATAATCACATATATATTTGTAAAGCAAAATTATAACTGAACATGACACGGCAGAGTTTGGTTATCTCTTCACCAGAAATCATCTTTGCTCTCAGAACTATGCTGACTACATTTATATGCATGCATGTTCTTTGCAAGAGAGGAATGAAAAATTCCAAAGAGTCCTTCCAAAATAGGGGAGAGAGCAATTTCAGTAGGCAAATAAAAATTCTGTTCAATATACCTTAAGAACTGATCAACTGAGGCACTTGCCTGGTAAAGCAGGTCTCTGCAAGGTCTGAGGTTAGTAATTGCTGAGGCACATTTTTTTCCTAAAGAGAGAGGAAAAAAAAAAAAAGAAAAGTAGTTATTCTACTTTTGCTGGCGGAATCATGCTTTACAGGTTAAAAATACTACAGATGCAACTCCAGATGCAATTCTGTAAGGGAAAATAATCCCAAGTTAATACACCATTCCACTGGGAAAACAAAAAGTTTCCAACCGTTTTTCTCATGAGCCTGAAACTGTGTTGATGGCTTGAAGCAAAAATTCAATGGTCTGTATAGTATTATTACCTGGAATATCTGTCTGGATGATGAAAAACAATCCCCAAACACCATGAAAGGCATAGAGTTCCCAAAAAAACCCAACAAAACAGAGGGTGGAACTTAATTCACATGCAGATAGGAACGTTAGAAAGAGCCTGCCAATGCTGTCGGTTTGGATATCTGACTTGTCTGCTCAGACAGGAAGAAAGAGGAACCAAAGACACTTCATTATAATAATATTTACTGAAATAAGGTAATACTTCAGCTGAGAATGAAAAGGTTTTGAATCTCTTTTAAGAAAGTTCCCAAGAATTCTTTACTGTAGAAAGCAATGCTTCTGTTCACAATCTCACATCTACAATAGACAGCAACACAAAAAGCATTACTGTATTTCTTTGCATCAACAAGATACAAAATTTAAGTCACACATTGTGCCAACAGGCGAAGCTGAGTGGGAAATGAGTACATAAAGGAAGATGTGGCAGAAAACCTTAAATGCTGAAATACACCTGTGGAAGTATTGTTCGTCAAAAGTACCAAGCAAACAGCTTAAAGTACACATTAAAACTTGGAGTGGAAAGTTATAAGAAAGAAAGTGTACATAGCTTTCTAAGTCATTTTAGTTTATTCTTGAAATAGAAAGCTACCTGTTAATGATGAGAGGTCAAATTCCTAACTTAAAAAGGAAAACAGTGGGCTACACAATAAGATCAGTGAGAAAGTACTTTACTTGAGAATTTTCCTAGCTTTTACAACACACTTTAATTCAAAACAGGTTGACATAAAGGAACACTCAATTTTTTTCTGTGCTAAGTTATTTAATTGAAGAACCATGAGAAAACAGAAACAAAGTGACAGTTACTAGACCTACAACCCTTTCCTTCTTGGTTGTTTACCCAACCCTCAGCTGTTCCCAGTGCACTGTGCTTGCTGCCTCATGTTGCCTCATGTCAGGGCGGCTGCTAACTGATAGGGAACCGCATAGCTTATCAAGACAACCAGCATTCTCATTTCAAGCACTGGATGGGCCAAAAGTCAACTAACTAATGAGTTTCTTGAACTCTTCAAGCAGTCCCTCTGCAGCGCAATGGAGAACTTCTCTGGCCTGGGCAGTAAGGACACGGAGCCACTCTAAACGCACTCCATGTCTTCAAGTTTAAAAATATTTGAATTACCTGTAGCGAACGCTAAATAAATAACTTTTATTTTATGCTAATTAACTTTTACTACAACAGTTTTGCTCAGAACAATTTAGCGTCGTTTTCTACTCCAAAGAGAAAAGAAAACCTTGTAAAGGCTGCTCCTCCAACAAACCAAAGCCGTATTACTTACTAGCCAGAGGACGCCTGCAGGTGCAGCGTCCACACAAGCCCACGCTCCTGAAGCCAGGGAC
>NW_010156127.1:0-1971 GCF_000695765.1 Mesitornis unicolor
GAAAAATTTTTACAATTGGGATTATTAAAGGCACTCGGTGCACAAGGTTTTAGGAAAGATCTACCTTGCTGCCCACCGGTGAATAAACATACCTACTTTACAATCTTACGGATTGTGGGGTCTGCTTTGTATCCGCACGTCACTTGTCTCTGTGTAACTAGTCGTGATTTAAGCCGGTTTCTTGCAGCTGTGTTAGCTCATTAGTTCCTTATCTTCAAGGATGTTCTGCTTATCTTAGCTTTGAGGCACCCTCCTTTCTGTCTTTAAGATTTGCGAATGTAGAAATCTTCTAGGCCTTGACAGAATTACAACCTTCACAAATACCCTAGAAGTTACCAACTCCATCCCAATTCCCCCCCTTTTCCTTTTCTATATACAATGCGAATTCTTTCGCTTTCCACTGTACCCCATTACCAATTAGGGTTTTACTGATTTTTTTTTTTTAAGATTCTCATCTTGTTATGTTCCAAAGCACCACGTCTTATAAAACTTATTTCGAGATCTTAGCCATGTTTCTATACCCTAATGCTTTAACAAATTACTTCCCACACACAATTTCTCACACTGGCAACTGCTAATACTTTGAGCATTCAGTTTATGAAATTATTTCATGTATGCTCCCAGCGCTGAATTAAAGAATGTCTTGCTTTCTAACTCCTACAAATTGGTCTTAGAAAGTTATAGATCCAGTATTTTGGTAACAGTATCTGGCTGCCTTGCTTTAGCGTCCTTACAGTTCTTTTATCTTTGACATTTTTAAAATGTATTAATGCTGTGCATTCAGTACCTCACTTTCCCAGGTAGCACATAGTCTTCACTATATCAGGTATCTTGACCCTGCTATAGTTTTTCTCAAGGAAGTATTTTCAATAAGCATGAACATGCCTGCTGAATGAGGCAAAAGGGACTAAAGAGTGGCCCCTGGTATCTGGTATCAAATAATTTTTTCCATTTCCACAAATGGGAATTAATACACTCGGGGAAGCTCCTTCAGAAGTGTCCACATGAAGAATGCAACATCCATGTTTCTGAGATTATCAGTGGGATCTAAAAAGTGTACATAGAAGGTGGAAGAAGCAGTGGTGCACCTGAATACTTTTAGAAAAATCGTGCCTACTTGACTTCAGTGTCACAAAAATTATATCAGATTTTCATCTGGAGAAATAGTGCTGATAATGCCCAATTAGCAGAATAAATGACAAAATATATCTGCTTCTGGGAGAAAGGTGAACAGTTTACAGAGATGACCACCAGAGGGTCGTAGGGAGCACGCCCAGATAGGAGGAGTTGTATGCTAATGATTTTCGGAGGAATCCCTGCTTCATATTAATGAGTTCTCAGATATCTCGTGAATATGTATTAATAGGTAGCATATAAACAATCACATTGTAATGAGAAATCGGAGTCCTCCCAAGGAATGATCCTGGGGACTCCCCGCACGTAATAAAGAATTCCTGCTTTCTAAAACTCAAAGAGGAGTCTTAGAGAGTGAACTTATATTCCAGCTTTCTTGGAATCACACCTCCTGCATCTGGAGTAAAACAGTAGTGCCACACTTCTGTAAAACTAATAAAACAAGAATCGTGGACAGCGTGGAGATTTTTCTGTAGTCTTAACATGCTGACTTTCACAATTAATTATTTTTAATTACTGTCTGTGAGAGACTGAAAGAGTTAATGCCTCAAACATTTTGGCAGGAGAGGTCCTGCATAACAAAAGCTGCTGGAAGCAGGAGCGCCTGTCTGTGAGGACTCAAGAATGCACAGGTCTGTGTTGCCAGACAAGACCATATATGGCCAGAGGCCAGACAGATCTAATGTGGGTAAGGGGCTACCCCCCACACAGGATGGCGCCTGTGCAGCAGCCTCGAGAGCCTGGACTGTATAAAAGGCACTGACTGAGAGCCACATGCATTCTGCCCACCACTGGAGGATTGCCCTGTGTGGAGAAACATCAACAGGCTGCAAGCCA
>NW_010156128.1:0-845 GCF_000695765.1 Mesitornis unicolor
TCCTCGAGGGCCATTTCCCAGGGTGTCCTATTGAGTAACTCCTTGAAGATCTGGAAGTTGGCTTTCCTGAAATTCAGGGTCCTGACTATGCTTCTCGTATGACTCATACGCCTTAGGACGATGAACTGCACCAGCGCATGATCGCTACAGCCCAGGCTGCCTCCAATCACGACATCCCTGATTAGCTCACTTGCATTGGTGACCATCAGGTCCAATATTGCTTCCCCTTGAGTAAGGCTGTCTATTTCCTGTCTTAGAGAGTTGTCATCAAGGCACTCCAGGAGACTCTTGGATTTCCATGCTACTTTTCCAACAGATGTCAGGGTGGTTGAAATCCCCCAGCAGGATGAGAGCCTGTGAGCTCGATGCCTCCTGGAGTTGGAGAAAGAAGGCTTCATCGATAGCTTCCCTTGATCGGGCAGCCTGGGGTAGACATCAACCACAAGGCTCCCTTTGTTGGCATGATCCCTAATTTGTACCCATCAGCTTTCAACCTGCTCATGGCTATTCTTTAGGGACAACTCTTCACACTCTATCCCTTTCTTAACATAGAGGGCAACACCTCCACTCCTCCTTCCTCTCCTGTCCCTTCTGAACAACTTGTAGCCATCAATAGCAACACTCCTGTCATGGGATTCATCCCACCAAGTTTCAGAGATGGCCACTATGTCGTAGCTTTCCTGTAGTAAGATAGCTTCCTACTCCTCCTGTTTGTTGCCCATGCTGTGTGCATTGGTGTAGAGGCATTTCAGCTGTGCTGCCAGCCGTGTCACCTTCTTAGATGGACACCCCTTCATTCCCCCAAGATATTTCATGGAAGCTGCCCTGTTTGCTCCCATCAACCC
>NW_010156128.1:1146-3298 GCF_000695765.1 Mesitornis unicolor
GAGACCCCAGCCATGGAGCCATGTGTTTATGGATTGTATCCTTCTGTTCCTTCTTATGTCTCTGCTTACAACCGGAAGGAGAGAATTAAAAACAACCTGCACCCCAGATTCCCTCACTAACTGTCCCAAGGCCCTGAAGTCTGTCTTTATTGTTCACCGACTGTAAGTCGCCGTTTCCTCACCACCCACCTGGAAAATCAGTAGTGGGTATTAATCAGTGGACTTTACCAAGCTGGGAAGTTTTCTAGTGACATCCTTAACCCAGGCTCCAAGGAGACAGCAGACCTCTCTGTGAGGAGGGTCTACTCGACATATGGGACCCTCTGTTCTCAGAACAGAGTCACCTACAATGATAACCCTTCTTTTCTTCTTTGTGAAGGAGGTTGTGATGCGGGCAATAGGCCTTTCTGACTGTGGAGGCCCCTCTGATGTAGACTGCCCATCATCCATGTCCTCATTTGTCGGGCCTTCCTCAAGCAGAGCCTCATACCTGTTGTTTAGAGCCACCTGGGGGGTGAGGTGGACAAGGAGGGAGTCCGCCTGCTTCCCCGACCTTGAACTTCCCTTCATTCACTCTTTGCATTTGGGTTTCCACTTTCAGCCTAACAGGAAAAGGACACAAGGGCCTCCTGATCCTGTGTACTTACCGTTGGATGCTCCCATTCTTGTTTCAAGGAGGGCAGAGCCTGTTCTGCCTCCCTGATGCTCCTTAACCTTTCAATTTCCTCCCGTAGCTCCACCAGAGCTATCTGCTTTGTAATTCTATAATAAAAAGCTTCTCTGAATATTTTAATCTATTGTTTCAAATATCTGTTCAGCTAAGATTTAAAATGCCATTCCAAAATGAGAACTGTTTTACGGAAAACTATAGTTTGATATATTCATGACTGTGTAATATATTTCTAATACTTTCTTAAAAACAGAACTCCATAAAACAACACTTTCATGGGGGAAAAAAGAATCTGGGTTTTTTTCCCTAATTGCAATTGATAACAAATATAAAGTGCTCTGTTTTCAGAGGAAAATGGGTTGTTACTCATGAGTTTGAGAGGTGGTATGTATTGATCTAAAATCAATAGCAAGAATAAATGACATGCATTAAAAAAAAATCAACTCTTAACGTGCTCATGCACGCACACACAGATGATTTAAAATATAAGTATTGAGCAAATTCATGATGTCTACATTCCCACAGTGGCAGAAAGAGTAACATACAAAATTTCATGCAGGAAAGAAAAATCAGCTGCAAAAATGCATGATGGCATATACAATGTCTTTGAAAAAAAAAACCCCACTTAATTCCTATTTTCATGTTATAGTGAGGTAGCTTTAAATAGCTGTAAATGAAATTAAAAACCTGCAGAGTTAGAATGAAATTACTTCTGACACACACTTTAATCTGTATTCATCTGTATTCATGTCTCATTTATACAATTTGCCTATGGGACCTATATTTGATCCCAAGATAAGTATAGATTCTGCATTAGAGGATGTGATTATGGAAAAAGTGCCAAGAAAGATGTTTATAACATCTTGGACAATAAAAACCAGTGTTGGGGACACATGCATAGGTGTGCTGCTTTTTTGTTTTACTGACATTCCTTTGTGATGACCTCGATACCACCGTCAAAAATGAGTGCCACTGCCCATAAGTAATGCCGCCGTTTCTGTGCGGGGCTGCTGCCATCGTACAGCAGCATGGCTTAGCACCTGCCTGTTGCCATTTGTCAATGGTTGGAGAAAATAAAAATGAGGAAAGAGAAAGCAGGAACAGACAGCAGGATATGATAGAGGAGAAATCATGGAGCGTTTAGGAACTGTTATTATGCAACAATAATTACATTATCCGTGGTCACCAAACTGAAGGGTGCTCAGCTTCACTCAGCCCTTTGGCCGGCTGTGGGGAAGGAGGAGGGAGGCGGGAGAGGGATCGAGGTATGACGGACACTGCAGGAATCCCACGAGTGCAGGCCTGCAGTTACCCCAAACCCTCCCCTCCGGTGCTCCCCGGGCCAGCCTCCCCGCTGGGCTGCCGGCGCTCCGCGGCGAGACCTGGGCTGGCAAAAGGACTTCAGCGGGACAGGTGGTGCGGGCGCCCCCTTCCGGCAAAGAGGAGCGGCGCCACACACCGGCGCGGGACCAACTCGACTTC
>NW_010156129.1:0-14854 GCF_000695765.1 Mesitornis unicolor
TTCTTTGATTCTGTGATTCTGTGATTCTGTGTTGATCCAGTCCTCTCTGGAGACATGCAGTTAATTCCATGTGAAAATTAAAATGAATTATAGATATATAAAGCTCTCAAAAAGCATTAAACCTTTTAAATACTTGTAGATCGTCACATTCATAGGTAACCATCATCATAATTTTCCTTTGGATGAAACTGGTAGCAGATTATCTCTGAAGCTGGGTATTCTGCAGTTCAATTCTTCAATGCTTATATGGTACCATTAAGGATTCCTATGACACGTTGCACAAAACCAATTAGTGCCATTATTCATTGGTGGGAAAGTTAATACTGATATGTATAAGGCTGTAATAGTAGTAGTACTAGCAGAAGTCTTAGTATCATGCCTGTGTCTATGTGTGGACAGTTAAAAAGAAGATAGAAAAGAAATTTTATTTACAGTATTTCAGAAAATTCAGCTAAAAAATCCTGTCACAAGAAGATGAGAGGGAAGAATTTTCTCACTTGCTCTCCTCAAGGATTAAGTGTATTGAGTCTTATGAGCTGCAAACACTTAACTGTTTAACAGAACCACTTAGCAAACTAATGATGCATTTCAAGTCATTCTGCCTAATTACAATCCATGGAAATAAAGATTTTTCTGGACATATTCCTTTAAACCTCTGAAAATTAAAAATGTGTTATTTCCTTTCTAATATTTCTCTATACTCTACAAAGCAAAACTCTCACTGGTCTCTTTGAAGGCGTCTTCAGTGCAAGATGACACAAAATAGCATTTCTGCTTTAAACCACAAGAAAAAATTCCAAGAACAGTTTAAAATAGCCAGATAGACTATAATTTGGAGAAACAAAGCTTAGGAGCTTCTTATCCACATACTTTTGTTAAAATTAAGAGAGAAAAAGAGAGAAAACCCAAGTTTTAATACTTGGCACTGATCAGCATGCGTTAAACTTGCCTACCTTTCACAGAACAGTAGTGCTTATAATGGTGTAGTGAAGAAGTTCTTGAGGGGACAGCTCAAAAACACTTCAATGACAATGCAGTGACCCTAACCACTTCATAACAGGCTTCAAATAACTCATAGCAACAACAAAAACAACAACAAAAAAACAGGGAGAATTTTAGAGTGGGTTTTTAAAGTTTTTTTCCCTTTTAAAATATTTGGGATTCTATGTCCTTTTGATTTTCACTTATTAAAGGAATTGGCAGCATAAAGCATTCCAGTCACCATTAAAAAACTTACAGAGGAACAATTCTCTATATTAATGTTTTAAGTTTGGAAAAAGTACTAATCTATTTCAGTTAAACATTGACATATTCTACTACCTGAGGTATTCCAAAGAATATAACATAAAAGCTTACTTTTTGAACCTAGAACCCAATAAATAACAGCTTTAGAATAAATGTAATTTAAGAAACTATTTAGTCTTTCAATAAAATGTTATTTTACATATGTTTTCCTATTACATCTTTTTAATGGATCTTGATCTTTTTCTTTGTTAAAATGCAAAACTTTTTTTCATTTACTTTTCCCAATTAAAATTAACTATCATGCTTTAAATAAAATAAAATAGTTATTGGTAAAATCAAGTCAACACAAAAATGTTTCTTTACCAAGAATACCCAAATTTCTCATACGATTTGTTCAGAACTGAACAAAACTAGGTCAGGGTATAGTTATTACCTTCTGATGAATGCATAGGAATGCTGAGCAACATAAATTAGATTTTAATGAAAAAGAGAGATTTCCAGCAGGATATTTCAGTCTTTACTTGTTTGGATTGTACTATAGTATTAAATCTTCTTTTATCTAAAAAAATATGCAAAACATTCAGAAAAAAATAAATCTGTAGTTCATGAAAATAATTGATGCTATAAGTTGTCAGTGAAGAGGTGGCTGACCTTCTTTATGCCTTGGCTTGCTTAGCAACATCCCTTAGCAACGACAGACTATTAGCACATACCATCAGACAGGAGAGAATCAGGAACAACCAAATGCTAATAATTTTTGCATCAAATGGGAGGTGCATGAACCTTCAAGACTTTTATTTTTTTCATTTGGATCACCTAATACGTTCCCAGATTTTTCTTTTTCATTACTTATTTTATTCACTGTTTTTTAAAATGTTAACTCTAATGGGCTGGGCTATTTTTCTTTTCTTTTTTTTTCTTTTTTTTTTTTTTTTCAGTTGCGCATGTAAACGCATTGTATAAACAAATTCTACCTAAATTCTCCTAAGATTTTGTATGTGTTTTCTGTGGTAATTTTCCTTTGGGGCCCTCTACAGTCATTGTTTCATGTATAGAGTTAAGTCATATTGATTTTATTTGAGACCATTGAATGTATGAATCCAGAAATTCAGTTATACTCTTCAATTTCTACCTGTTCTTGCAAAGTTAGCCAGGCATCTCCTTCCCTTGTGCAGAAGGTGCAGAGCTTGTACCAGACTCCCTGACTGCACATGCAGAGCTGCCTTTGGTGGATCCCGACCTTGGAGCCTTGTCGAGGTCATTGATCAAAAAGAAGTCTCTCTTCTGCATTAAAAACAGTTTGCTATTGTGAAAAAAAAAATCAACTTGTTTCATGCACATTTTGGTGTGTTGCCTGTGATCTTAAGGTCTTGTAAAAAATATATCATCATACAGTTAAGGAACATATGCCACATTTTATGCAAAAGATAGCAGAGTTGAGTTGGACATAGAACCTAAAGTGAAATTTAAGTATTAAACACTGTAATTAGACTGA
Source organism: Mesitornis unicolor (assembly GCF_000695765.1). Classification (NCBI taxonomy): domain Eukaryota; kingdom Metazoa; phylum Chordata; class Aves; order Mesitornithiformes; family Mesitornithidae; genus Mesitornis; species Mesitornis unicolor. The sequence continues at coordinate 2,741 of NW_010156129.1, forward strand.
TAACGTCTTAAAAAATTACATTATGTATGTGTTAATGTACTATCCATCTTTCTGTTTTATACTCATGAGATTCCTTTCAAAAGGAAGAAAAATTGTGGATACTCACTTGGGTCAGTATCCTAGGGGGAAGGTATCCACACTCTATATCTTACATCTCTATATCAGATGCTCTAAATTACCTTCTTTTTTACCCTCCTCTTTCTCTCTTCATTGGTGATAGAGGCAAATTATATTTCCAATTTATATTTTTTAATATAATACTTAAACTGAGAACATAAATTATACCAAGTTGGAGTACACAAGCTAGGAAGGCTCATGAAGTTGTTGCTCTTGTAGCATATATTTAGTTGAAAACCATGGAATCAATTCCCAGGTATACAGGCAAACCTGGTATTTTTTTGATATTGCTTGTAAGGTTTAGATGCTTGCTTTACTTAACTAGAGTGAGAGATACTGTCTTTTTGAGCCCCCACCTACAGAATAAGCAGAGACAGGTACATCGACATTAATACTTTAAAAGTCCACTCTCCTCAAAAAAAAAGAAATGAAAAAAAATATTGTTTTTTATCATGAGATTGTTCATTTTACATGAAGTCAATAATTTTCTAAGATAGGAAAACATCTTAAAATTACACTTGCATTAGCTCAACTACTGTCACTTTATAATCAATAACTTGCTATTTAATTAGCAGGTTTCAATGCATTTTATTAGTGAATTACTGATGAATAAACATATGAATGGTTTATATTATTTTGTTGATAACACACACATAGTGCATTGTTGACTTGATAAAATGTCTCCAGGGTACTGATACTAGAACTCTGCACTTACCCATTCCAGCCCACAATGATTACAAACTTTTTGCACAAAAATATTTTAGCTGGTAGAGGCTCTGAGCACTGAGAGCTGTGCTCAGTAGCAGCAAACATGTGTGTGGGATAAAATGAAGAGCATGGTGTGTTGTTGCCAAGGGAGAACCAGCAAGCACAGAGAAGAGTTGTCTGTGTTTACTTTTCTTTCATGTAACATTCACCACAAAATGATAACAGTAGGTAGAGATGGATAGCCTTGTAACCTGGAAACTCTAAAAGACCGACCAGCTCTAATTGTGGGAACATGGTAAAGGCAGGCAACCTGTTTTTTTTCCTGTAATAACAACTGAGTTGCTGTTTATGGTGTCTTGAACTCAAATACAGCAAAACTGGAACTACACAGGCACTGGAAGTGGGGACAGGTATCCTGGGAAGAGTAAAGGGATGTTTCCTGGGTGTGTAGGAATGAGGTCAGGAAGGTGAAAGCGCAGCTGGAGCTGAACTTTGCAAGGGATGCCAAGAAAAACAAGAAGGGTTTCTACAAGTATGTAAACCAGAAAAGGATGATTAAAGAAAGTGTCCCATCCCTGATGAGCAACAGTGTGAACTGGTAACAACAGACGAGGAGAAAGCTGAGATTCTCAACAACCTTTTTGCCTCAGTCTTCACTGGCAACCTCTGTATGCACAGCTCTCGAGTTAAGTGGCCCACAAGACAAGGACCAAGGAGAAAAAGTCCATCCCACTATAAGTGAAGATAAGCTTTGTGACCCTCTGAGGAACCTGAATATACACAAATCCATGGGACCTGATGAGATACATCCTAGAGTCTTGAAGGAATTTGCTTATACAGTTACAAAGCCACTGTCCATGATATTTGAAAAGTCATGGCAGTCAGGTGAAGTCCCTAGAGACTGGAAGAAAGGAAACATTACAGCCATTTTTAAAAAGGGTAGAAAGGAGGATCCTGGGAACTACTGATCCGTCAGTCTCACCTCTGTGTCTGGGAAAATCATGGAACAGATTCTCCTAGAAGCTATGCTGAGACACATGGAGGACAGGGAGGTGATCTGAGACAGCCAGTGCGGCTTTACTAGGGGCAAGTCCTGCCTAACCAACCTAGTGGCTTTCTACAGTGGGGTAACTGCCTCAGTAGACAAGGGAAGAGCTATGGATGTCACCTATCTGGATTTCTGCAATGCCTTTGACATATTCCCCCACAACATCCTTCTCTCTATGTTGGAGAGATATGGATTTGACGGGTGGACTGTTCAGTGGATAAGGAATTGGCTGGATGGTTGCATCCAGAGAGCAGTGGTCAACAGCTCAATATGGAGATGGAAGATGGTGACAAGTGGTGTCACTCAAGGATCTGTACTGGGACCAGTGCTGTTTAATATCTTCATTCAATTATATTGAAAGCAGGATTGAGTGCATCCTCAGCAAATTCACTGATGATACCTAGCTGGGCGGTGAGGTTAACGTGCCAGAGGTACAGGATGCCATCCTGGACCAGCTGTAGAAGTGGACCCAGGTGAAGTTCATGAGGTTCAGCAAGGCCAAGTGCAGGATCCTGCACTTGGGTCAGGACAATCCTTGTTACTGATACAGGCTAGGAGATGATGTGATAGAGAGCAGCCTTGAGGAAAAGAACTTGGAGGTACTAGTAGATGAGAAGCTGGACATGAGCCACTGATGCGCATCTGCAGCCCAGAAGGCCAACTGCATCCTGGGCTGCCTCAAAAGAAGTGTGGCCAGCAGATCGAGGGAGGTGATTCTGCCCCTCTACTCTGCTCTGGTTAGACCTCACCTGGAGTACTGCGTCCAGCTTTGGAGTCCCCAACACAAATAAGACACTGAAGTGCTGAAGCATGTGCAAAGGAGGGCCACAAAGATGATCAAAGGACTGATGCACCTCTCCTGTGAAGACAGGCTGAGAGAGTCAGGGTTGTTCATCCTGGAAAAGAGAAGGCTCTGGGGGGACCTTATACTGACCTTTCAGTACCTGAAAGATGTCTATAAGAAATGTGGGGAAGAACTGTTTACAAGGTCACGTAGCAATAGGACAAGGGGTAATGGTTTTTAACTAGAAAAGGGTAGATTTAGGTTGAATATTAGGAAAAAGTTGTTCAACATCAGGGTGATAGATCACTGGAACAGGCTGACCGGACATGTGGTGGAGGCCCCATCCCTGGAGGTATCCAAGGCCAGGCTTGATGGGGCTCTGAGCAACCTGATCTAGTAACGTTGTCCCTGGTTACTGCAGGGGGGTTGGACTAGATGATCTTTAAAGGTCCCTTCCAACCCAATACATTCTACTATTCTATGATTCTATGAAAACCCCACCACTGCTTAGCTGCAAAATTTGATCAGCCTGTGAGAACTGAACCTGTCTGATCAATCTGCCTCTAGGAACTCCCAGTAAGAAATTAGTGTTTCAACTCATTAATGAGATTTCATCTTCTTCCAGCAGGAAATTAGTATTTCATACACCTGCTTAGAATTAGAGATTCACTTATGTCTTTTGAATACATTCAAGGTGCTTTGGAAAAACTTAAAACAGAGAAGTTAAATAGACCACAGGCAATGTTGATATTCAGTTGGGCTCAATATCAAAATCCTAGGTAAAATCAACTTTCTTTCCTAACTGAAATACAAAGAAGTAGTATGCGTTTAATTTTAGATGAGTGTGTTCTAAGATAACATGACTGGTTTTTGAGCATTCACAATAAGATAAAAATGTGTCTTCAACAGAGATCTCCAGCACACTTTTTGATTCTATTGATTCTAACTGTCAGCTTCAGCTTTGTTCAGGACAGCATTTAAATATATTGAGCTTCAGGCACATTAGTTTTCTCATTGCCTTCAATGGTCTTTCATCTATCTTGAAACAAACACAGATGTTCTCAGAGTACTTTGTTGGGTTTGCTTTATAAGCAGTAAAGTTAGTCCAGCTTTGTCCATGTAAACAGGATTTAGGATTAGCATAGTGAAACTATGCTGATTCTAGGTATAAAGTTTATTTGATTGCTGTTAAACTTATGCTATGTTAATTGTTTTGGAAGGTTGACAAAATGACCGAGCTTTTAATGGAAATATTTTTCAAAATCTTCCTCAAATCTCTGGTTTATTCAGAAATATTAAAGCAATGCACTTCAAAAATCAACTAAAGTTACATGAAGAACCATATATTCATTTTGCTAAGTAGCGTCCCTGGATGTATTTTATACTAGTAATCTCCAGTTGAGATGGGAGATGTCCAGTACACTAGACCCTAGAGATCTAAGGTATATTACAACTTATTCTATACAGTAAAATAACTCAAACTCTGATATACCAGCTATATCCTCAGTACTTAAGAACATCCAATACAATGTCCTATTTCTGCATGGTGCATCATAAGAAAACAGATTTGGGAACCACTGCTTTCTAAATCTCTGGAAATAGCCTTTATGTTCTGTGTGGTGGTGATGAAAATTCAGTGATAAGGTAGATGTCCTGGCCCACAAAGTTTCTGAGGATGTGATTCTGCCAGGCAGCCATCTTGGTATGCTGCCTGTCCATGGCCTCCACATTAAGACTCTTGTGCTACATTGTGAAAAGACACAAATATTTTCTTGGTTTTACTTGCCTTGTCAAATAAACAGCTAGAATAAAACATTTAAAACAAGTTGGCTTCTGATTCACTTCCTAAATATCATAGTTCTTTCCTTAAAACAACTAGAAACACTTCTTTCAGTTCTGAAGACACTTTTCGAGTATCTGCACATACACATGTTGAAAGTTGCATCTTTTTTTGTAACCTTCACTCTTATTTACCACTAAGTTAAATTTAAATAAATAATTTTATATTTTCTGTTGTCAGACTAGATACTAATCTCCCACCTGGTAAATACTAGCCTTACTTATCTTCCATGAACTCCATAGTCTGATCCAGCATTTATGTTATAGGAGGGAGGCTATTTTCTTGTCACGCTATACTACCCCAAAGGAGTTATTTCTTTAGAAGGGCAAATGTTTGTATAACCACTTGCGCAGGAAGACAGTTTTACAATATGTACATCTCTCAGAACTATGCTTAAGTCACTACAAGTGACATTTTCCACTTCTGCTCTTGCTGAACTTGAATGGCAGCTGAAAAAGTGAGTAGCTACTTTTATACTTCATCCATAAGCTCCAGCATCCGTGCAGCAGAATGAGTTTCTGGAACATTCCATGATTGTCAAAACATCTGCAAAGTACTGAAACAGTGGTAAATATAAATTAACCATCTAGATAAACATAGCCTTTACTGCAGAATGATGAAAAGAGGCAGACAATAGGAGGCAGGACTAGTGAAATAACTGCTTCCATCATATCCTTTCAGCTTCAAGAATATCACTAAAAGGTACAATTGTTCTTGTCAATCACACCTTTGTCTCAATTTGACTAAAACCTTCCTCCTACATTAGAAATCCATTAGCCATGCTGCTTTTATGACAGGTTTGTTACTCAAGGCAGGGGCTGCCTTTCCCCTTTTTATCAAACCATTCTTTAGACTCCATTTTTGTGTCTATTTTACATGTCAGCCTGAGACCACAGAGCTGCCTGTTTGTAATGATTTAAGGCAACTCAAACAGGACTAAACATAATAGTTACTATGAATAATTTATGTCATTTCTTCAATTTGCTTCAGCAGACTTCTTTGAGGACGACTGATGGTAGGACAAATTTTTGGTTGTGAGGGCATCATAAGGATCTGCAATTGCAGGCAACAAAAGATATAGATTCAGGTCCTGACAAACAATTTGAACTGATTAAATTATCAAACAAAAATCCTGTCCTTGAGTACAGGATAAGACAGTGTTTCAAACTAATATTTGATCAATGGAAGCTGTACTGAATGGTGATTGTGGACATCCAATCTTAGGGAATTTTAAAATGAATAGATATTCGCAGAGAATATTTCATTTTTTGAAGATTAAGTTTAATGAGGATTTCAAGCCTGATATCATAGGCTACTTTGGAAGCAATTTTGCATTGCCTTTTTTTTTTAATTTTCTAATGAAAATTGACTGGAAATATATTTTTTAAAGTTACTTTTAAGTATGACCACAATTTAAAAAAGATCCTTAAACACTTTTGAAAAATAGTCCCTTTGTATATTTCATGAATAAGGAAAAAAAGAACTGTAATTAAGAAAATGTTTGAAAGGCTAGCAAGTTATATCCTCTCAGAGGGAAAAATCTTTGGGTTTTTTTCTGTTACATCTTTTGCTTTTTTATATGCATACATGGTGATAATCCAACTAACAAAGTTATTAGAAGAGATTTTGCATAAAATATGAATGAAATATTATGGTTTAGATTTCATTTGTACTAAAATGAAATGCAGCATGACAAATTCACCTGAAACAAAACCTTTTTTTTACGATTGCCACAGTATCTCTGAAAATTCTGTTTGAGCTGACACTTTTGTGTTTTTTTTTTATTTCATATCTGTCATTGTGCCTCCTGCAGACCACAGAGGTGGAGAAAAGAAAGAACTTTAAATTTATAAAAAAATATTTTAAATTGAGCTTATATGCCATCCAAATGTGGTGTCAAAAAAACTTGGATTTTTTTTTTACCCTGAACACCTGTAGTTCAATGACAATGAAGAAGTATTGGGAAGAGCAGATTTTTATTTTTATTTTTCCATAGAAAGGTAACATAAAACTTACTGTGCAGTTAGTAAACTTTATAGCTAGATGTTGACTGGAAGGGAACCACTGAAGTGTTAAAGTGGCTTTCTTTCTATGCAGCTGAGGTATTACCTGGTAAGGTAATGTGAGGAACAAATAATTTTATAGGGTCATGCCCTTCTTATTGCACTATCTACAGTTATGGATTAATATAAAGTGGAATGTCAGCTATTTAGAATGATAAAATGGTCTTGTTTCTTTCCCTTTTGTATCATACTTGTCACTTGTGCACGTTTTTTCTCCTACACATGCTTTTTGTCTTTTTTTTTTTTTTTTAACATATGCTTTTCAAGGTCTTTTATAGTCGTTTTTTCCATGCTTGTCTGTCTTGTTCTTTAGGGCATTGCAAATGCCTATGCTTAGTAGAAATCTTCTTTTTTCCATGGCAGTACTTTAAAGGAGTGAGGTGCTTGGGAGGAGCTGTTTGCAGGAGCTATTTTGAACCTGAGTCAGTTTTGGAATCTGTTTCTGAAATGCTTTGTGTGTGTATGTGTTTTGGGAGGAAGGGGATAAAAATTGCTCCTCAATGGCTTGGCGTGCAAGTTCATGCTTAGCTATCTAAGCTTTTTCCTTTTTCCTGCCTGACATAGACATTATTCCATACTTCCATTTTCATCCTTTTTATTTTCTTGACCAAAACAAAAACCATTTCAAATCAATAACCAGGATCTATGTTTTCTTTCTGATGTAGCCTTCTATTTTAGTGTCTCTCCATGACTGGAAAAATGCACTGCTTTTTAACTCAGAATCTTCAGACTATAGTTTTGCCTGACTGTAATATCTTTTGTCTTTTGTTACTTACACTGGTTTTTGGATGTGAGGATTTTACTATACTGAATTCAGCGCAGTTACCCCTGATTAGCATATCTGAAACAGAAAAGTGAGTTAATTTCTTGAAGCCTGTAAAAAGCAAAGACTTTCCTACTGTGTTCACAATTCAGCTGGAACTTCAAAACAATTAACTTATCCATAAAATAGCCTTAAGCATGTGAGAAATATTGTTAAACTAAAAGATGTTCTGTGCAAAATTTGGCTTTTGTTTTTTTTTATGAGCACATATGAGAGATTCTTTGTATTTAATAGAAGAACTAATTTTGCCTTATGTAGTCAAAAGGAAGATCTATCTTATAAAGTCAAATCAAACTGACTCCCCAAAACCTCACAGAATTGCTATTCATTTCCTGCTATTTCATTTCTTATTGACAAACATGATCTTATTTTAGAGGTAGAGGTGTGAGATTTTTTTTCATTTTCCTCTGGAGAAATGACCATGATTAAGTTTAAGTAGGAATTTTCCAGGATATGTAGTTTATCCTCAGCATGGATTTACAGTGAGAATTATTTCAATCATCCTTCAAATATGAACCAAATTCCCTTGTCATCTAAACCTTATAATCTCAGGCAGTTTAAAAAGATAACTAGAGCTGTTAGACTATATCAGAATGCTTTTAAGTGCCTGTATCTTCTCTTCAGTACAGATGCTTACCAGCATCTTACAGCCCAGTCCAAGAAATCTATTTTATACAATTATTTGCACATATATGCCTAAACTTTAGTGTGTAAGTGCTTAAATGTTTTGTGTATTTTAAAATCTTTCAGTGTGGAATCTTCTGCTCAGATAATGCAGAAAATGCTCCTCTCATAACCTGTTGTCTCAATGTTATGCTAAGTATAATTTTTCTTAATATTCTTTATCATTTAGAATAAAAGAAATCAGATGTTCTGCATTCTTCTACTGAAAATAATGAAAAAATAACAGAATTTTCAACAAGTTGATTCTACTTCCTCCAAGATTCACTTTGTAATGAAGTTAAAGGTGAAGTATCAGCACCTTCGGCTAAGCACTTTTTTCCTTATAGCACAATAAAAGCAACATTTTAAATTATTTCCATTTCAGTGATTCCTATAAGCGTGTCTCTGTGATTTGAATTTTTCTACATACATACAAAGAAATATTCTAAATATTTGTGTAAGTTACTGAAGATACACAATATGAATGACATGAAGAAAGAATGATGGCCAATACTCTTGCTAAAAATGGAAATGTTTTATTTCATGAATTATATGTAGCCAGCATTTTCATGACTAGTGTTGCATTTTCACCTAAGTAATCGGTATGAACTCACTGAAAACTGATTTAATTTGTTTTCATAGGTATGGAAATTCCTTTGTCTGCCTTTATTTTATTATTTTTTTTCTATTGACAGTATGCCTGTATCTCACCACTCAGCTCTTTTAGAAGATAGATTTCATACTGTGACTATTGTTTTACATGAGCATCATTAGATGTTCCCTACCTCGATTGCTTGAAGAACTTGAGTCCTGTTCTTGAGGTTTTTCATGTGAATATAGGCAAATCGGGGCTGAAGGTGTGTCTCTGTTTAAGGGTCAACGAGAGAGAGAGAGAGAGCGCGAGTGAGCGAGCGAGCAGGATTTTCTCTCTATTGCCCCTACCCCTCCCAGGGGGAGGATTAAGAGAAGGGAATAGTAATAAATAATAATAATAATAAAAAATTGCTCCGCACAAGGTTGGAAGTTAAAACTGTAACAAGTTTAATGAAAACAACAGGGGAAAGGAAAAGGGAATTAATAAGGGACAAAGGATAATTATGTACAAAACCCAATCCCAGCAGTCCCGGGTGCAAATGTCCAAGCAGTGCCTCGTGGCCGCTGCGACTGCTGTGACTCGTCACCAGGGACCGCAGTGGTGCCGGGAGCGGATGGTGGTGGATGCTGCCGAGCACGTGGAGCTAGCCTCAGCCGTCCCGAGATGCGACAGGAAGCAGCCCAGGAAAGCCAGGAAAAGCCCACGAAAACCTCAGTTTTTTATAGACTGTGGCCGGAAAGAGGAGGGAACAGTACTGATCTCTGACCCTCCAGCGTCCTACAGACACCACCTGTCCTTCCCTTTCAGGCTGGTAACCCTTAAACCATAAGAAGGCGGGGAGGGTGGGGGAAGGGGAAGGTAAAAAAAAGAAAACATCTCATAAATTTCTCTATACTTTAAAATTGTGGGATTTTTTTGCCATTTACTTATCATAAATACCAGAGGGGGAGAATAAACCATCATTTGATCCTTTCTGTGAAAACGATTTATTATCTTTGTCCTCTTCTTTTAATACCAACAGAAGTGCTTATACTGAAATTAATGACAAAATCAATCCTTTTCAAGAACTCTGGAAATTTCAGACTTCAAACTTCACAGTATTCACATGGCTTCACTTATTTCACTTGACATTCTAAGAGTTTAAAACCCTAAACAAAACTGAAGCTTCTCTCAGTTACACAAAATGAACATTAAAATTCAGGCTTCTGAGATATGATGGCTTCACACTGGTCTAATTGGAAGTTCCATCTATCACTAAAACTACGTTTAACAATGCCATTATAAATAGAAAGCTTTCCTCATGTATGTGGAGAAATGTTTTGTGCATTAAAGGTCATTCAATGAAGATTTCTCTGTTAAGATGGTACTTAGAACTGTGTAGTTTCATAAATTATTAAGAACTTTATTAGCTCTTTATCAAAAGCTGTAATAATGCGAGAGAAGTGAGCAAGCACTTCAATTTTGATATTTTACCTCACTGCAGAATGTTAGAAAATGAATGAATTTTACAATAATCTATGCATGGAAATTACTATTTTAAGAAAGTGAAAACTTGTTTTCTTCCTCCCAAATATTTTATTTTTTTTTCTTGTTTCTGTATTGCATATTTCAAGGAACTCCATATTTATGAGAAGATCAAGAGTTGTTCATTAGCTATATGGTCTACGTGAGATTTCAGTGTTTCAGCTGGGCAGATTTACATATAAGTATTTTGCATGAGTAAAAATTGCAAAGTTGCTTGCAAAAATAGAAATTCATAATGGCATATGTAAAGCAAAAGCAATATATAACGAAGTGAAAGAACAAACAGAATATGGCTTCTGATGCTTAAAGACCAAGTACTACTTTTCTTCATAATATATTGAAATTAGTGAGGTAGTTGCAGAATAAGATAAGACATGGTTATTTAAAAATTATAAACCTGGAATAGTTTATATTCATAAGAAGTAATGGTTAACTTAGGTGATAAGAAGCTCCAGGGCATTTTTATTATCTAATTGCTACCATTGATTCGCAACAGTAAGAGGATATGATTTCTCTATTTAACAAAGTCAAGCTAAATTTCAGCTAATTTTCCTTTCTATGATTGCTCAAACTTGTCTGATTGTATTTCTTGGCTAGCCATAACAGAGCAAGTAAAATGTTAATTCCTTATCTCTCATCTTGCCTATTATTTCCTTGATTACCCTTACATTATCAACTATTTTCTAAAACCTAACCTAATACATTATTTTATTAATCATCTTATAAAAAGAACTGAAAAAGTCTAGGTTTCTTGACTCATCTGTCTGTATCACCCCAGATACTCACAGTTTCGTTAAAATTTGTGCTGCAAAATGTGTGTGTTGTCATTTTACACAATGTGTTGAAACTTATTAAATAAGCTAAAAAAAAATCAATAAAATATATCCTCTGGATTGAGCTGTTGTTAATATATAACTAAATGAAGAATGTTTCAGTAGTGTCAGAACATCAACAAGCTAGTTATAAATGCTGGCCAATAATCATTTTCAAATTCCTCATAAATACAACCAAACTTCATAGTGCCTTAAGAGGATTCTAAAATGCTGTCTATTTGATTATAAATTCTAGCTTAATAATGTTCCTAAAGTTAATTAATTTAATAGCTTGGGGCCTGTTACGTATTTTAACAATGAAATTTAATTATTCTCTGATGCATGAACTTCAATCCTGAGGCCAATTACAAAACTTCCTTTAAAGCTGTCTATTCTTGTGTGATGGTTGAAGACCTCCCTCCTTCATTTCTTCGAATTAATAAAACACGTTTTAGTCTGCAGTCTCAATGGGTAGATTTTAATGACGCCATGTTTACCAAAAAAGTACAAACAACTAGTTTATGTAACATCTCAGGATTTTTAAACGTGAAACACTGAAATGAATCTTTTGTTAGCAACAGTTTTCTGGAACAACTGTTGCTATTCTTTAATCCTACTATGTTTTCCTTTTGAAGATTCCTGAGGGTGAACTTTTCTCTCTATTTACCCCATGTGTGTCTGTACACACACATCTGTGCGTCCTAGAATCCAGGCATGTGAGAAAGCTGTAGTGCCCACCAAGACAATAAGAGCGAAATGTGGACATTAAAAAAAACAAAAAGGTACGTGAAATTCTGAAGGTAATGAGAGAAGGAATGTCGATGTAGGGTGGTGGAGATAACTAATTCTGTAACGTGGTTCTTGCAACCTGGTGACTGAAATTGCAGGTACAATCTTCTATCAATATCTGCAGCTATATGGGTAAGTTCAAATAAACTGCTGGGAATTGTGATAGTTTGGAACTGGGAGTAGATAAAGGGTGCAAAAAAAATGTAGTCTAGATTACTTTTCTGCTTGCCAGTTAGCAAATCTTGTATCTGTCTCCGTTTAAGGGTCAGAGACAGAGGGAGAGCAGGATTTTCTCTCTATTGCCCCTACCCCTCCCAGGGGGAGGGTTAAGAGAAGGGGATAGTAATA
>NW_010156129.1:15111-19123 GCF_000695765.1 Mesitornis unicolor
ACGTGGAGCTAGGCCCAGCCATCCCGAGATGCGACAGGAAGCAGCCCAGGAAAGCCAGGAAAAGCCCACGAAAACCTCAGTTTTTTATAGACTGTGGCCGGAAAGAGGAGGGAACAGTACTGATCTCTGACCCTCCAGGGTCCTACAGATACCACCTGTCCTTCCTTTTCAGGCTGGTAACCCTTAAACCATAATAGTATCTTGAAAAAAAAAATTGAGAAAAAATGAGGGAGCAAAGTATTCTGTCAGGTGACACAGGCTTGAAGTATCTGAGAAACAGCTGTGTATGCAACCTTGCCTGCTCTTTACAGCTGTGATTATGCCCAATTCCTGTAGACATTCTGTGCGCTTTAAACATAGTTTCTAGTTCTGTGGGGCTTCTCATTTAGTATACAATTTACACAGCATACAAGTGGGTTTTTAAAGTAAAATGGTGATCTCCTGCTTTATTATTCAGTACAAATTGGCCCTTAATAACTAGCATAGGATATCATTGTAATGATACACATCTGCATGTAGATGTCTGATTTCTGCCTGCTACAAATCATATCTCAATAACAGTACTTTATTAGTATGGTGTTTATACTACCCAGTTAGCTTTTTAGAAGCTTTTGGGGAAAAAAACCCAAAACAAGTAACTAAAAGCAACAGCACAGTGTGGTCAAATAATAAAATAATCTAATAATAATATAAAAATAACAAAGTAATCTAATAATAGTATAAAAACCCAACAGACTATCACTGCAGCAATAGTAAATTCCATCAGAAAACAAAATAATTTGCTTTGCTTGAAAGGAAGCCATTGATGTACTTTGCATATACACAAAGTAGTAAAAGTTTTGGGTCCTTACCTGGAATGATGAAGACTACTTTTGGTTGTTTTGGTTTGCTTTGGTTTTTTATTTTCTTTTACAAATTACAGGCCAGAATCTTAGTGGCCACAATCTTAGAGTGAATGCATGATTAAATTTATGCAATTGAAGAGACTGACCCTTGCATTAGAATGACAATTAGAATTGTCTGTGTCCTTCCATTTTGTATCAGTGATACTCCATTGATAATCAGTTAGTAATAATTACTTTATATATTTAATAATAGCAGATAAGCAGATAATTGACAATAACAAAATTTCAGACACAAGCCTGTGGTTATTATCTGAATTACTAGTGTCTTTCTCACATCTGCCCTTTTCTCCCATATAAAAGGATCACAGCTTGTAGCACTGAATATAATTATTGAGGTCTTGTCTTATCTCTGTGTTCTTATGTCATATAGGAATATCACATGTTGCTTCTATCATTACATTTTGCTTGGCTTAGCTGGTAATTCAAATGAATAAAGGATGGAGTCAGATATGAGAGAGAAATTTGTTCCTCGGCTATCAGTTCAAGACAGGACCAATTTTCTTCCATTACTGTTCTCCTATAAATTCAATCAATGTTTTTTACCTGAGACTCGTGAAATGTATAAAGTTACACAGATTTCAGTCAAAATCTGGATGGGCACAGGAGAGCAACTTTGGCCTTGAATGGTAAGGTTTTATTTCAGTTAGGTAAAAAAAAGAATCAATTAACTTTGTAAGAAATGAGATCTGGATTAAACACCAAAATCGTTTCCATGAATCTTTTTTTTTTTTTTTTAAACCCCATTAAAGTAGTGACAAAGCCAAAGCAGTTGCCCTGATTTTTGCCTTTTATTTTTTTCCCTCCAAATCACTTTGTAGAGAAGAAAGTGTTAAAGTACTTGCTGCCTTTATCCTGCCCTCCCCTGTCCCAAGGTAAACTAACTAACTAGCTAACGAAACTAAACATTTTCACTTTATAAGCAATATAATTTTTAACAAATCTGTTCTATGACTCTGGTCAAATGTTCTAATCAACTGAAAAATCATCAATAATCTTATTGTTCTTGTTTTATCCTTCTAAATAGTTCAGCTTTTTTCATACCCTGAAATTACCATTTGGAGGAAACTGATTTTCACCTCAATGCTTTCCTGTTTTCACCTTCTCTCATACTGAGTATTTACTTACTTTCCTAATACAATTTTCACATAATGAAGACTGGGTCTCAGCTGCTGCTGAAGTGTCTCAAGATCTTTCTCTGCGAATCAGAACTTGAATTTTTAATGTTTATACAGTTGGAAATGTGAACTTTTAGAGATGATTTTGGTTTATATGTGTGCTCTAAGTGTCCTGCATTGCATGTGGGAGAAATAAAATTTTTTCATGTTTTTATTTTCATTCTGGTGTAATTTTCAGTTTCTTGATGGAATACATAGTCCATTTAGAAAGTGTGGGGGTTTTTTTCCCATTAATATGTTAAAGCATATGAAGGTAGTTGGTTCCAATAAACACACAAAAAGCACATATTATTTGCAGAATGACAACACACATCAAGAACATCTGAATTGTTTGTCAACACCTGGGGCTGAATTTGGATTAAGATAAAGAGTGAATGTAAAACACAGTAGCTTTGTGATGACTCAATGAATGAACACTCTGGATGAAGAGTGATTTATGCATCTTTCATGATAATCCTGAATGCATGGTAAGCAAGTTCTAATACAAATCATTCAATTACTGTGAACAAGTCAATAGCCTGATGACCAGTAACATAAACATCCCAGTAAAAAATTAATTGAATACTGCTATTACTCTGAACAAAACAAAAGGATATCAAGGGCAAAAGTACTTTGCCAAAATTAGCACTTACATATTCAAATCACATCTTACCTGACTAAATGTCTTGAACTGTCTAGGCAGGTAATCTAGATTATAAAAGAACTTAAATTGAATATCAGAGGTGATTAAAAGTACTTGTCTGCTTCTTAACTTTTGCAGTTATTTTTTATCTAGGCATCTTCTTCCAGAATAGAAATGCTTAAACCTGAGTTTATGTCTATGAACTTTAAACATTAAAAAACAAACAAACAAAAAACCTGTAAATGAGAAACCAGTCTTCTATATTCATGAAGGCTTTTCTTGACCACAGTAGCTAACTAGCTGTACTGCTTGTATACATAATGTAGCTGATATCTAGAAAAAAATGCCTATAGGAGTATTAAAAGCATAAAAACCTAACAAACCACAAACACTGCCCATGTACTCAAACTGGCCCTTACATTTTAAATTTCCAAGTGACTGTTAACTTAACTCATAACTTCTTTCCTGAATTAGATATAGAAACATTCATGAGTGCTTTCAGCACAAAGTTGTCATATGATATTGGCAGATCCTTCTTATCAGTGGTGACAGAGATAAAATCACTTATGACTCCTGGTAAATTAACGTTTGTGTTACTGGATTTTTGTCCCTAATTTGCCTTGCCCTGTGAATTCTAGAAATCCATCTGCCATACTGACTCTCTCCATCACACCATGCTTTTTCCTCAATGGTCAGACTCAATTGAACTACTAGTCACTATTATAATTTTGTTCACTGATTTGATGAGAAATTTCAACTCCTCCTTACTAGGTTTAGTATTAATAAGCAATTAAGTTTGATATTGATGGTTAATAGGGCAAATATTTTTTTTATGTGTGACTCACTATAGATTTTACAAATCCATTTGCCCAAACAGGGTACTAAAAGTTAGACAGTTCAGACCTCATGAACTTACCAGAAAAACATCCTTATTTACAAAAGTCAGATTTTACTGACTTGTCACTTCTGAAAGTCAAGTCACATATTCTGGAGCTCCAGTCTTAGACACTTAATTGTAAAATATCAAATACCTTTCATCCAAAGTTGGACCTAGCTGCTCATGTCAATATAACACCGACAGTAAAGACAGTAATATGTTTTAAAGGTGCCTTGAGGAAAAGAACTACAGAATCCTAGCCTAAGGTTAAGAACTCAATCCTTCAAGTACTCCAGCTGTGTAATGCTGACATGTACTTTTGTTTATTGCTTAGTGATTTTTTTGCCTTTTTCTTGACATAAAATTAAGGGATGTTCTTTTGGTCCGTGAGTTGAATAGTGGTATTGTTACACTTGAATTAAATAAATAAAAT
>NW_010156130.1:0-3087 GCF_000695765.1 Mesitornis unicolor
AGTTCTATTTAGCTCAAACCAGGACAAGACCTTAGCCACGTTTCCATACCATAATGCTTTAACAAATTACTTCCCACACACGGTTTCTCACACTTGGAAACACGTTGGTTTCTGGTTTTCATAGGGTTTTGGCATTTTGTTTTTATTCTTTTTAGACTGAGTAAAAGGCAGTCTTTATAAAGTTGAATGAAGTTTATATAGACTTTTATAAAGTCTAATAGAGTTGAAAAGGTCAAGAAAATATATACTGATGTAATTTAACAAATGTAGTCAGTGAAAGAACCAACACAGAGACGCTAGAATCGTTCAAGGAATCCAATAAGGTGAAGCCTAAAAGTGGGAGCTGAATGTTTAAATTTTGAGTTTCTTCAGATTATTCTAAATAGGGATTCCACTATCTTAGTTTGAAAAGTTGAACTTTATGATATCAGCCTTTTGTAGGTATGTTATTTAAACAGCTGAAAATAGGATCAAAGTTTCCCATTCATGTCCTCTTTAGAAGATTTTATTGGACAAGTGCAGTATTGAAGCTTCATACGTTCTTTACTATGAACTCTTATTTATTGGGCGTGACTTTTCCTCTGGTTTTGTGTTTTGATTCCTTTTGCTATGACTTATGTTAGAAGTGGAAGCCAGTGAAAAATTATCTGTCTTGAATAAATCTTCCTGAGACTAGTATTATCTGGCACTTTGCATGGAGTGTTAATGTGCAACTGCCAAAGAGCTAAAAAAAGTAAATATTACTATAATTGCATACCACCATGATTATAGTAATGTTATAAACACATTTGAAAATAATTTGGTTACTTGCTGTAGTTGACAATTGTTGTTTGACAGTTCTGTGGAGGCCTTCCTGGGAAAGTTCATACATTTGAAAGACACTGCATGAGCAGCAGGAGAAACTTTGGAAGAAGAAAAAAATCTTTACTATAAAGTAATACTGAAAGAGATATATAATATATAACATATAATATGTTAGAGTTTATTCTGGCAGTACTTTTTACTGTATTAATATGTTAACAGAGATCTTGGAGGCTTTTATGCTCTTCAGGATAGGCATGTGGTGTCACTCCCTACCTAATCTCAGAATGGTTATGTGTGATGTCCATGTCTGTTTCCTCTAATGAACAGGGTAGTTTCTTCTTAAGAGTGACAAGACATAGTTGTAAAAGACTGTTTTGTTTGCCTAACTGTTGCTGGGACATGTTAATGGGTTTGAAAGCAGCAGTGTTGACTCTGAAATGTCTGCTGGGTGTGTTTAAAAACAGGTGGTATTGTAACACTAATGGCAGTATGGCATTGTATGTACTGAAGAATGTTGATTGTGCTTACTGCAATTCTTATATTTCCATATTTAATGTTAATTTTAATGTTACACCTGTTTAGCAAAAATGTGGTATATCTTAGCTGATGGTCTTAAGTAGCAGATCCTTGAAAATATAACTGAACATCTCTTAGAAGGACTACACGAAAAAGGTCTATGCTGATTTTAATGAACATGTAAACATGTTTCAAAGATAGGTTAACTATTTAACAATTATGCTTTGCTCAATGCCATCTTAAACTAACATTTTGGTTTTCTAATGAGTGCTGGCAGTTGTGAAAAATGGATCACAATTATTCATAACCACAAAGCAATAGTCGACTTTTAAGTATCAAAGTCTGCACCATTTACAGCAGGTTTTCTTTCTAGATGAAACATTTAATGGCATATCTGAGATACTGGTTGTGAAATTGGGAATAGAAAAACCTCTTAACACCAATGTAGCATTAAGAAGCAGGCATCTTTATTCAACGTCAGGTGCGAGGGGCATTATTTATTCCATACAAGCTTGCACGAGTACGGTCACTTTTCTTAGCATATTTATACACAAAAGTTTCAGGATTTCACAGTCTAAGTTACAGTGATCGGTTACAATTTATATATAATTATAATGCATTTAAATATTGGCTTAATCATTCTTGAATCAACTGTGCTTGCGTGCAGGTGGTCTTTTCAGTGGTGTCTGGTGGTCTCTGGCATATCTGAAGAGGCACTCTTAATGTTCTTGTTTTTTTACCTTTATTTATTAATTCCTTAATTTCCCTTATTAACCTGTGTCTCCTATCTGTAGTCCTTCAAAATGTACTAGAACTTATCAGTGTGCCAGGATGTTTTGGCTCCAGTTACTAACTTGACTCCAGCTATAAATAAAACATGTCCTTGAGTGCATCCCTGCTTGGGCTCCTTTGTAACAGTTTTATATAAAAACTTTGCTCTTGTCCCCACTACTGGTAAATCATACAGACATATTTCTTAAAGAAACTTACAAAGAGATTGCTTTACATACAGTAAATAAAAACTACTGAATTAATGTTATAAAATTCTAGTAGGAGAGGCATGGAATGAGCAGTGCCCCACTAATTTAGTTCCTGCTGCTGGAAATAAGTTTATGGGGGCGAGGGGAATAAAACTGGAAAAAAACTCATAGTCCATCATTAACTCCATAGGCTTGTCAGCCAGAGTAGCTTTCATAATGGACAATACATTTTTCTGTGCCCAATTGGAGGAGACTTCAATTATGATACTTGAAACTCCTGCTTTGGTAGGTGGATGTGAGTTGTCCATAACAGACCAGAAAAATGGAGATAATTTTTGCATTGGGTGAGACGGAGCAGAAAGGGGTAGAAATAAATCTGTACATCTGCCTTTCTGCTGAAAACTAGCCCTGATGTCCCTCCTCCCCAGCATCTGTATTAAGTTTTGGGATGACAGTGATAGATGCTGTAGTAGTACAAAAATAACTTTGCAGCATAAGGGACTGGTGATTATTCAGACAAACAAACAGGACCCTGTAGGTGTTGTACTTTGCATACCCAGAGAGCATAGTTTACAGAGTTTATTGGGAAAATAGACAAATAATCAGAATATCAAAACAGCCTTAAATCTCTCACATTTGAAATTTGATATCAATTATATGAGTTAAAGTGAAATGTAGATTGGTAGGACCAATGAAAGAGTTCTGGTGGATTATACTCTGAAGTTAGACACCAGAGAAGAAAGTTCTAGAGCTCTGAAGAATCACAGAATGTTAGGAGTTGGAAGGG
>NW_010156131.1:0-2322 GCF_000695765.1 Mesitornis unicolor
GGTGGAGGATGAGGAGGTGGAGAAGGAGGAGGTGGTGGTGATGGTGGAGAAGGTGGAGGAGGAGGAGAAGGTGGTGGAGGTGGAGGTGGTGATGGAGGAGGAGAAGGAGAAGGTGATGGAGAAGGAGAGGTGAAGAAGGAGGAGGAGGAGATGGAGAAGAAGATGGAGGAGGAGAAGGTGGAGGAGATGGAGGAGGAGGAGAAGGTGGTGGAGATGAAGGTGGTGATGGAGAAGAAGGTGGAGGAGGAGGTGGTGGTGAAGATGGAGGAGGAGAAGGTGGAGGAGATGGAGGAGGAGGGGAAGGTGGTGGGTGAGAAGGCAGTGATGGAGGTGAAGATGGAGGAGAAGGAGGTGGAGGTGGAGAAGGAGAAGGTGATGGACAAGGAGAAGGTGAAGGAGGAGGAGGAGGTGATGGAGAAGGAGAAGGTGAAGAAGGAGGAGGAGGAGGTGATGGAGGTGATGGAGGAGGAGGAGAAGGTGGAGGAGGAGGTGATGGAGGTGAAGGTGGTGATGAAGGAGGTGGAGATGGAGGAGGAGGAGGTGATGGACAAGGAGAAGGTGGAGGAGGAGGTGGTGGTGATGGAGGTGAAGATGGAGGAGAGGGGACCACCTCAGATGTCACCTCCACCTCCTTCTCCACCACTGAATCCTACTCCACAGCTTCCACCTCCACAGACGTCACCTCCACATCATCCCCAACCACCTCAGATGTCACCTCCACCTCCTTCTCCACCACTGAATCCTACTCCACAGCTTCCACCTCCACAGACGTCACCTCCACATCATCCCCAACCACCTCAGATGTCACCTCCACCTCCTTCTCCACCACTGAATCCTACTCCACAGCTTCCACCTCCACAGACGTCACCTCCACATCATCCCCAACCACCTCAGATGTCACCTCCACCTCCTTCTCCACCACTGCAGCCACCCCCAGCAGTGTCACCCCTACAGAGGGGACCTCCATGGCCTCCATGACCACCTCAGGAGACTCCTCCACCTCTTTCTCCACCACTGCCACCTCCACTGAGGTGACCACAGCTGCTTCCACCACCCCACAAGATGCCACCACCTCCTTCACCACTGGAGACACCCCCACAGACGTCCCCTCCATGGCTTCCACAACCACCTCAGCTGACTCCTCCACCTCCTTCTTGAGCACTGAGCACCTCCTTCACCACTGGAGACACCTCCAGCTCTGTCACCTCCATGGATGTCACCGCCACGGCCTCCATGACCACCCCAGGGGACTCCTCCACTTCCTTCTCCACCACTGAAGCCACCTCCAGCTCTGTCACCTCCATGGATGTGACCTCCACAACATCTCCCACCACCTCAGTTGACTTCTCCACCTCCATCTCCACCACTGAGGCCACCTCCAGCCCTGGAATCTCCACAGAGGGGACCTCCATGACATCACCCACCACCTCAGAAGATGCCACCATGGCCTCCTCCACCTCTGGAGCCACCCCCACTGCTGTCACCCCCACAGACGTCACCTCCATGGCACCCACAGCCACCTCAGGTGACTCCTCCACCTCCATCTTGACCACTGAGGCCACCTCCAGCTCTGTCACCTCCACACAGGGGACGTCTACAGAAGCCTCCACCACCTCAGATGTCACCTCCACCTCCTTCTCCACCACCGCAGCCACCTCCGATGGTGTCACCTCCACAGACGTCACCTCCACAGCCGCTCCCACCACCCCAGAGGACACCACCACCACCTCCTCCACTGGCGACACCTCCACCGCTGTCACCACCTCAGATGTCACCTCCACCTCCTTCTCCACCACTGGAACCACCTCCCCCACTCCCCCCCCCCCTCAGATGTCACCTCCAGTTCCTTCTCCACCACTGGAGCCACCTCCAGCCCTGGGATCTCCACAGAGGGGAGCTCCACGACATCGTCCACCACCTCAGAAGATGCCACCACCTCCTTCACCACCACTGCAGCCACCTCCAGCACCATCTCCTCCACGGAGGGGACCCCCACAGCAGCCTCCACCACCTCAGATGCCACCTCCACCTCCTTCTCCACCTCTGGAGCCACCTCCCCTGATGTCACCTCCACAGACGTCACCTCCATGGGATCCACAACCACCTCAGTTGACTCCTCCACCTCCTTCTCCACCACTGAGGCCACCTCCAGCGCTGTCACCCCTACAGAGGAGACCCCCACAGCAGCTTCCACCACCTCAGATGACACCTCCACCTCCTTCTCCACCACTGGAGACATCTCCAGTGCTGTCACCTCCACAGATGTCACCTCCACCGTCTTCTCCACCACCAGAGCCACCACCACTGAGGTCACCTCCATGG
>NW_010156132.1:0-8497 GCF_000695765.1 Mesitornis unicolor
TACTAAAGTCCAAGTAGACAATGTCCACAGCTTTCCCCTCGTCAGCCTGCTTCATTTCTGAAACATGTATTTGATTCACAGATTTGGAAATGTAAAACTGGTCTGGAAGAGCTTTCCCACACTATTTCCACCTGAAACCCTGAAATTTCCTATGATACATCACATTTCTGAGAAGATTGGTTTGAAGATCAGCTCCTGAAGAACAGGCATGCAGAACCTTTAGGGAACTGATTCTCCAGTCTCCACTGAAGTGCATTTATTTCTTAATCTCTAATTTAATTCAAGGTAGAGTAAGAGTTTTGTGTGGGCAAGCAGGTTCTTCAGAATTGCAGCCAACAGAAAGGGCGTGTTGGAGGGAGGGGAAAAGCGATACAAGTGAGAAGTCTCCCACGCCAAGTGCACAAGACGGCTGCCAGCAACCCACTTGGGGATACTTTTCCACAACCCACCAGGGGAAACCATAGAGGTATTGCTCAAATGACCAGGTTTCTGGAAAGGAGTAAGTGGGCTGAAAGGCTCAGGTCAGCAAATGTGTAATTAAAAGTGATCAAAAGAAGGAAGCAGACTGAGAGTGGCCTCCTTCAGCATGGGTACCCATCCTCTGCAGGTTGAAGAGGTGTATCCACACCTGTCTGCAGCTATAGCCTTGAAACCTGTAACAGTAACTCCATCTATTTCCTCCCATGGGAGCAGTGACAAGTTGCCAGTATCAGGAAGCCACCGTGGAGTCATTTCCATGTGTGTGCCATCACTGCCCGCTGTCTGCAGCTGGAGATCTACCACACGGGCATTTCTGCAAGCATGTCCCAAAGCTCTCCTGCCGCAGTACAGGTGTAGATGTACAGGGCAAAGATATACAACACTTCCCCAAAATATTCCCTCAGCTTCCAGCAAGCAGAGACCCAAAGACTTCCTGAGAAACAAACTCAGAGTATTTATTTCCACAGAAAAGTCCTCTTCCATTAACTCATGTATACTTTCAGCATCCACAATACCCTACAGAAAGGAATTCTACAGCTTAAATGGTGGGGAGGGGGAATGTTGAGTTTTTTGCACCTCTGTCTTGCTGGTTTGGATTTTCAGTAGGTACCAGAAGCCAACTTAGCATTAATTTAATTGATCCAGGTGATGGTAGCCAAAAAGAACTGGCAGTGAAGGTGGATCATAAAATTCATGTGCAGGTTCCCGTGGTGTTCACAGAACCCAGCGTGAACCAAACCGTTGATGTTCACATCAGTAGCATCACATGTAAAATTCTGGTCTGCTGAAGATTGGGCATCACACCCAAAACCAGAGTGAGAAGAACTTCACTGGGGTTTCTTCTTGTACAATTATTAATTGCATTTTTTCCATCCAAAAAAGTGTTTTCTCAGTATCATGATGCTCACTAACAACTTTTATATGGTGACAGGCCACAGGTCAATGCATCTCAAAACTCACACAAGGTCAACTGCTTCTGTGGGGCAAGCTGCTGCTTTTGTCAGTGTCCTTTCAACCTCCCAGCACTGAGACAAAAACAGGTGCCTTTCTCCTCACCTTCTCTCCACCAGCTCCACAAAGAAGGGCTGCAGCCCCTGAGCCCTGGTAAGCCCATGTCACCTTCCATCTGAGCTTTCAGTGCCTCTCCAGCAGGGCTTGAGGCTGTGCTGAAGGCAAATCCTGCCTCTCTGACCCATAACATTTTATTTTGTAAGTAGGTTTTTCAGCACTGGAAAAAGGCTGCAGCTTAATCAGAAATTCAGAGGAAAAGGTTCAGATCTGACACAAACCTTCCATCAGAAACTTCCTTAGAGTACACCTAGAAAAGACCTCCCCAAATTCCTGCTTCATCATCCAGACAGCCCTTTCTCATAGAGCTTTTTCTGAAGGCATCTGGATTTTGCTTCCTAACTTTTCTCTCCTGTGAACGTGTTCCTGCATGCTTTGGCGATACCCTTGTGGTTTGGAGGAGCAGGAGCAAGGGTAGCGGTGGGATTGGCACCCTGTCTTTGCTCAGCTCTGGCTCTATTTGCCTGGGTGACATGCAGCCATACCACCTGGCACAACAGCAGTGTCCTGCCTCAGCATTTCAGCCATGCCTGGGGCTGTTTTGGCAGACTCACTGCCTATGGGAGCAGTGAGACTTCTCTGAGGAAACACGAGGTGATCCTGCAGGGAAAGAAGACAACTCCTACCCTCCAGGTTCATATGACATGTGCTTCCCATGCCGGTGGCAGACTCAGACTTGAAACCCTGTCTCAGAAGTAAAACAGGCATCACTCAAAAGCACACCTTGGCAGAACAAACCTCAAGGGTGTGAGAGCATATTAGCGTGACACAGGTCAAGACCTTTTGCCGAGACTACGTCACCACTGCCCTGCTTGGGGAAGCCTGGAGCAAGTGAGCTGCATGATCCCGTGATCCCACTGCTCACACTTGACAGTTTCTGGGCTGCATTGTTCCAATAGGAAAGGGAAAGTTTAGCTGTGCCCAGCTGTGACATATGAAAGGAAGGTAATGACAAAATCATTCTTTCCCCAATCCACGCCATATAACCCTTTCTACAAAATAACCAGGAAGTGCACTGTATAATCAGATTTTTTTCATTTGTTTGCATTTGCCATATAGAAACATGCATCATTGATGCTGTTTTGTGTAGCCTCAACAACCTCTCGATGCTCAGACAACAATAGCTAGCTGTGGATTGCTTCTGATCAGGCACATAGAACAGGGCAGCTGGTACAGAGCGGTCAAGAGCCCTGCTCTCACTGGATTATTTGACAGGGACTGTCAACAGCAAGGACAAAAATAAAACTCTGGACTAAGCCAGCTTCCTTGTATGCACTGAAACAGGTGGGAAAACGTCCAGCTAACCCATCCCTGATAATGCAAAGGTATTATTGCAAAACTTGAGCCAGACACCACTCCAGCAGCAGACAGGAAGAATCAGGGTCTCTGTGAATACATATTGTACATAGTCCAGGGAAAAACCTTGTACATCTGACTTGATTTTATTATTTTCTGTTGATACTGACCATTCCCTATTTCATGAATGTGGAGCAGAGTCCAGAATTTCCCCTCGTACACTGGTACATTGTTTGAAGCTCACTCGAACAACAGTGGGGAAGTTCATCCTCAACTGATGTGCACTGGTTTCACTCACTGATTTCAACTTAGCTGTACCAATGTGATCAGAAGTAGAACATCTGCCTCATGGGATCTTTTTGAAAACCTTGGCTGGAGTTCAGCTAAGAGTAATTTTCTCAGCTCTGTAATCAGTTGGACCTGGGCTATTGCAAAAGTAAATGGTAAATGATCTTCTTGGTTGCCAGAATAACGTTTTTGTACTGTTTTTTATCACGAGCTTTCCTCCATATCTCTATTTTCTGACCCTGGGAAATTCATTGTGAGAAAAAGCATAAGAAAAATAAAAGAGTGTTATGCCTAGAAAGAATTGAAGACAGTGAAAGGGTCTCAGGTCACCAGATATTGATTTCCAAGAGGATAAACCACCTTGTGTTGCTGAATTGCAACAACTCCTAAGTAAGTGCTGGAAGCAAAATACCTTGGCCTAATGCAGAGAGTTCTCCTAGATGAGAATTAGGAAGCCCTGCACCTGACCTCTTCTGGCTTCAATGGAGACTTGAAAAGAGAAACAAAGATGCTTTTATTCTCTTGAAAACTCAGGTAGTAACTAAGGTGCTCTTCCCTTGTTGAGTTGGTTCTCCCCTGTGTCATCCCACAATCTTATCCCCCAGTCATCTAAAAGCTGTACACACTGCTCTCTCCCGAGTTCCAGCCTTGGGCAAACCAAGTAATCTCCTATCCACAGAACAGAGGATGAGTTCTGTCACAGTCTACATCCCACAGGGACCATACTGGATTTTGGTCACTTTGCTCAATACATTGCTTCAAGGTTATTCTAGACCTTGGTGCCCTTACAGTCCCCTTACACCATCCCACTTTGCCCTGGTGCAGTCAATACAAGAAGTCTGATACAGCACAAAACGTCCTGTGCATTATTTACCTTTCTCTGCTTGAAGTAAAAGCAGAAAGGTGAAGTTACTTGGACACCAGAAGAGACCAAAGTTCTGCTTTGTCTGTGTCTCACCTAGGGGCTTGCTGCTGGAAAAAGTCTCCTGTCAGCAGCAGTAGAAGGTGAAGCAACTTTGCACCACAACAGATGTGGTGCTCAGTGCAGCCACTTTAAATTCAAGAAATTCCAGGTTGTCTAAGTCATGCTGAGAAGTTCTGTGATTTGTCACAGTGTACACAAGGGGATAGACCAGGGTTTGCACCAAAGGGCTCTACTGGAGTCCCTGCCGTGGCGCAGCTCCCATCCCACAGCCCCTGCCTCCTCCTCGGCCATGGCCTGAAGCCAGGGACATGGGAGTAGCAGCCCTTTGGGCCATGACATTCCCATAGCTCCTGACACTGCGAGAGTACCGCCCAGCTGACTGTCTCACTTCTTGTGCGTAGGAAGGAAACATGCTTACAGGACGTGCCCCATATGACAGGAGAAGGATTCAGCAGCAGAGGTGGGAGGTCACGGCAAGGACACAGCGGCTGGAGATGGGGAACCATCCTGCACTCTCCCACTCCTTCCCGTCACACATCATCCTCCGGCAAGGAGCAGCTCGAGGAGCTGGTCCCCATGTCCTGCCTGGTGACGAACCCAGTCTAACTGGGTAACATTTCCACACAGTGACCAGCTATGTCCTACTTCTGTTTATTGGTGGTCAGGAGTTGAGTAACAGTAATGACTGACCTGAAAAGCCCCTTCTGACACATATTCATACCTGACCATGCCTATGGCAAAACCCTCCCACAACCCTTATGCACAAGCGAGGACGCTGTTCCTCTTCCAAGGCAGTGTTGATCATGCTCAGATGAGCCCTCCATCCCTCTGCCTTCTCTCCAGCCTTGCTGTTCTTAGCAAGCACAACCAGCAGCACTTGTGCTTATTGAATGTCCATGAGTTGGCCTTGGTGTAGTAGAGATTTCCACACCAATATCACTCCCTGCATTCACCGTTTCCCTTGTCTGACACTGGCTAGGGACTGGCAGAAGCAGACATTGCCTGGTTCTCACTGTGCAGCCCTGATGCACATGAGCTGGGTGCTGGAGGGTGCAGGAGAACCACCGCAAAGCACATCAGGGGACCACCACTCAGTATGTGCCAGAAACCAACAGCCACGGCATGGAGGCAGCAGCAGCAGCAAGAAGGAAGAATGAAATGCCACCCTGGGAAGTCATGACCAGTGCTGAGAGCATTCAGCACCAGCTACAGCCTATCCATGCTCCATCTCTGCATGCATGATGTCTCTGGTGGGAGACTCCAGACAACCTAGCAAAATACTGAGCAGGAAGGATATGACAAGATCAAAATCAAGATAAAATATCAGGCCCTGATTCCCTCCATTCTCCCAGATGAAGAATGCTCTGCACTTTGTCTTTCTAAGGGGAATCTCACAGGATTCAGCTGGAAATGGTGCAGAAAAAACATTAACTGTTCTGAACACAGTGAACAGAAGCACTCTGAAAACTCTTAGAACATGCGTGAAATGGTCTTTGAATGCTCACTTTTTCTCCATACTCGCTGAAAACTTAAAAACTAAAAGAACAACCATTACCTGATGTAGATGAGGCATGAATAAAGATGCAATATGCTAAGTATCATCCATGCTAAAGACAGAAATACTTGTAATACCATCCTTGTGTGTACTACTTTATCCTCACTCACTATAGATACTATTTGTCCTCAAAAGAAATGCTCTCATTCATGTCATGCACAAGCATGCAGAAACAACAAAAAGCGCAACAGAAAGAAGAGAAAACTCAGCAGCCCAGAGGCTGCATGCCTCAGCAACAAGCATTTTCCTTCTCTCACGGATGCCTAATTCTTTTCATGCATTCCTTCTCTTTAAAAAGATTTCTAAGTCCCATATGTTTAACTCCACAGTAAAACACCTCCCTGCTTTCAAGCTTGTTACACTACAGAAGTGAGTTGGATTGGTAACCCCTGCAGATTTCTCTAATCAGTAGAAACTAGTCCAGGATCACAGGCTGGGACATGCCTGACATAAGCGGGAGAATTTACCCAACCCAGAGCTCTGCTGGGGGCAACAAGGGAGCAGGAGGAGACATTTGAAGAGCAGGGCTCTTCAAAAACAGAATCGAGCAGGGCTACCCCTGCCCACACTCCACTTGCTCACGGGGAGGACCAGGCCACTGTGATCCCCAAAGGCCACCAGTCCCTGTTCTGCAGCCATGCAACAGCCAAATGCACTTGCACTTCACAGAGGAAAAAGAAATTTCTCCTTCCTTTTTTGGGGATTTTAAGAACAAATTCTCAGCTTGGCTTCACAAGCCAAGTGCAGTGCATGAATCTGTTCCCATCTCATCTCAAGAGCCCAACCTTCGCTCTCCAAGGCTCAGGCTACTCATCCTCGCCCAGCCGAAGGTTTGCAGATTTGCAAGACATCCCGAGCCAATAACAGCTTTTACAAGCTGTTTTAACTCAGAACTGGCTCTAGTAGTATTCCTTGGAAAATAAAATAAAATTAACTCTAGGGGGTTTGCTGGCTTACAGATTGAGGATATTTGTGACTGCTTGTAAGGCACACACCTTGAACACATATTAAAGTTTTGTGGCATTCACAATGAAGGGAAAATTAACTTTGGCACTCATAGCCAAAATATTACCATTATTTTTTCATTACACTGCCCTAGAACAAGCAACTGGGACTCCAGAAAAAACAAACAAACAAACAACAAAGCCCAACCAAAACAAAGCAAAACAAACATCTCTACACAGCACTTCCACAGAAATAAGAGTTTTCTGTCTACTGATCTTAGCAGCACGTTCCCTCCCATTCTTTTTTTTTTAAATTTATGATAAACGGAGTCACACCTGCCTTGAAATCAGTTCTGGGTGCTGTAAAAACAGTAAGTAGTCCTTGTCCTTAAGGTTTTACAGCCTAAATAAAAACAAACAATGAATTAGCAAAGGAAACAAAGCCAGTTACTAGCCTAAGGTCACTAGGGAGTTCTGTGGCTTGGCTCGGATTAGAGCACGTGTGCTTTGGTGTTTTACCAGCTCTCTTGTGCCATCTTCTAAACCATGCTGGGTTTCACTATTTCTTGCTTTCTGCTTCACACTTTCTCTTTTCCTGGCCTATTCTGGCAAGGATCCTTATCCACACTGCTGACAGCCTGAGCCATTCTTACTAACTAAGATACACATCCTGCTCACAGAGCGAATTTTAGCTTTTTATTGTATCGACAGCCACACTGGACTATTGTAATAAGATTTCTAACAGTGTTAGCAAAGTGCAAATGATAAGAGCTGGCTGAATTTTTACTGAATATTCTTCCTCCCTGAGTGTGTGTGAGGGGAGCAGACAGACCGGGACATGAAAAAAAGAATTTCTTTCATTGATTTTATTTTGTAATAATCTGAAATGTTTTTCATGGGGAGGTAGAGGAAATCAAACCTTGTTGACCTCTTGCTTAAAAAACAAGTGGATTTCCATCCTGTTTCACTACCTGGGGGGAAAAGAGAAGTTTCTTCACACCACTGTTGTGTGTGTGTGTGTGTGTGTGTGTGTGTGAAGAAATTAAAGCAAGTCTCAGGTTTACAAGAATCAGGTTTTCCCAGGAAAAAAAAAAACAACAAAAAACAACAAAACAAAAAACCAATTTCAACAATCTGGACAAGTCCACGTGGCAACATCTCCATTGAGGGCTCCTGCCAAGGCCAGCGGATGGAGGTTGGGCTGCTGCTGCGTGGCCGTGGAGGAGCGCACTATCAGCTGTTCCCAGGACAAGGAAGCCCCTTCCAGCTGGATATCTGCTCCCATCTGAGCTTGTTTCTCCTAAATCGGTTGCTACGCAGCTCCTGAGGTTGTCAATAAGCAGCAGGTCCTTTTCATCAGAGATAGCAGCTATCAATAAAGTAAGATGACATAAGTTTTTCGCAAGTGCAATAAAGTCACAGCTTTTCCAAGTACTGATAAAAGGCTCCCGTGAAAGCACAACTAAAATTTGTTTGAAGAAGACGAAGCCCACAGCAGCAAAGCACCCTATATTTGGCCTGACTCTGAACCGGTTGGTGAAAAAGGCACATTGAGGAACCCACAGCCTGCTGCGAATTCTGCTAAAACATAGGAATGGAGCAGTGTTTCAGGGACTCAGACCCCTCCTTTGGGTAACTTGTGATACCCTCACCTTCCCTAAAAGACTCTTTTCTCCAGGGATTGCACTGAAACTACAGGTCTCCGGGATGCTGTCCACTCGCCTCTGCCATTTGCTCTCACTCTCCTCTCTGCTTACTTTCACTCCCATTGGTTTCATTTTTCCTTTGCTGTGTGAAAAGGCTTTCAAGCTTATCCAGCCCAGCAGCGGGGCTTATCCTGGTTCCACCCACTGGGACTTTCCTAGCTTCCTTCTGCACAGCGAGGGGGAAAAAAAGGCAGATGGAGGCACGCGGCAGGCACCTCGGGGAGCCCAGGAAGCC
>NW_010156132.1:8535-87476 GCF_000695765.1 Mesitornis unicolor
GCATTCCTTGGGAGGGAGGGTGTGTGTGCGTCGGTGCCTTCCCACACTCAGGGCAGCTCTTATTTAATGGGGGTCTCCATGCAGGGCAGACGCCAGAAGAGATTTTGCCGTTGCCGGTTCCCATCCAGGAACAGCAGCCGCTCGCATACCAAGCACCGGCATGGACCGTGTGGTCGAGATAACCCTGGAGGAAGCGGCGGCTCCTGGGAGCAACCAAGCCTCTAGGATGCACATCAGGGAGGATCTGAGGAGGATACGGTGTGCGGTGCTGCTGTGCCTGCTCTCCGTGGTGGTCCTGGCACTGCCCACTGCCTACCTGCTGCTTGGGAACTTTAGAGCCCCCAGCTCCTGCGTCAGCCAGGTAAGAGACCAACGGCCGATTTCTGTCCTGCCACACTGCCAGGAGGAGTGCGCCGCGTCCCGCATCTCCAGGGTTGGGTTTGTTTGGGTTTTATTCTTTTAACCAGTTTCTCATGTTTAAGGGAACACGAGGAACTCGCTGTTACATTCCTTCTTCCTTATGCAGAGCGAATCTGCCTGGGATAAATCTTATTATTGTTTGGTCTTTTTAACTAATGGCTTCCGTTCCTCTTGTCTTAATTTCACTAATGTCACAGTGTAATGCACAGTTTTAAAACTTTTATAGATGTGCTGCAAGAAATGCTTAAGAAAAATTGCTAGTTGGTAGAAATCTGTGTATCTTCAATGATTTCAGCCGGATTTTGGCACTATGGCTCATTTTCCTCTTTTCTTTCGGGTTAACTCTGAGACTTCCCCTTCCAGTGTCCTATTTCAGCAAACATCTGCTGACTGTGTTGCTGATGTCAGTGGGTCAGTGCCTATCACCAGGCCGCTATAGCTGTCATATATTATTAACACAAACTCCTGCAGAGATATGATTTGAGACAATTAAGGCATCTGACCCTGAATTCCACTTCCCATTTTTTTACTCCCTATCAAAACTTTCTCTAAATCCAGGGATCTTCTCAGATCTTTTCCTCTGACAGATGGCTAAATTCACTTTACTGCTCGCAATACCAGCTTACTGGTGTGGCTCCTTCTACTGCTCTTCTATCCCACTCTACTCCTCCCTATGCCAGACTGCAAATAAGTGCCTATTTCACTTGACTATTAATTGGACAGGACCACCCCATGCTAGAAGGATGCATATAAGTCTGAGGAATTACAGTTTGAATTTTAGCTTCAGGTCTGAAATTCCCCATCTAATTAGCCGGCTTGTTATACACTCACTCAAGAACAGCAAAAGAAAACGGTGTTAGTAAGCGGCCTTGAAGGCAGATTTCTAACCTCTCACATATTTAGCGCCTGCGGATGTTTATGGAGCATGACAGTGGCACCACGCGTGTGCTCTTGGCTGCTCAGAGCCATGCCAGGTTCCGTGGGAGCTCTGGTCTGCGCAGCCGCATCTTGCACCCAAGCGATGCTGGCTTCTGGGTGCAGCATCTTCTGCATTATTGGGTTATGCCTTCTTGCCCAGCTGAAAGGAGACACAGCAGCCCTGCACAGGACCTCAGGGCATTAAATCTGCCAACATCTTGTATGTGTATTACTGCACTGACCCTGTTACTGGTATTTAGGCCAGCCAGAGTGCGTGGACATGGAGCAAAGAGCCTCCTTGGACAGTCTTAGGTGTATTGCTTTTGGTTTGTGTCCTACAAAGTTGCACAGAGCAGAACAGTTTGGCTCTTGAAACAGTCTTAAAGTGAATTAATGACAAAATGTGAGCCAATTTGGCTGGACTAATGTGTTTCTGGCTGTTGACCCTGTTGGCAAAGTTAGCAGAGAAAAGTATTTCTGTGAGTGGATTTGATTTCTTAAGAGAAAAAGCACAACGCAAGCCATGAGATTTACTCTGGAGTGGGCTACGCTAGTGTGTGTTTCCATGCACATGCACCGAGTAATGAGTGTGTAGTATTCCCACAGTGATGTCATGAGGTTATCAGATGAGTTACAGCCTCTCTGAGTCCCAGAGAGGAAGAGAAACATCGCCTGGCTGGCCAGCTGCCCGCTGCCTTCCTGCCAAGCCCAGGGGGTGGAGCACCTCACTGAGGTTCAACTGCGTTTTCTGAATTTTTCATTCACTCTGTGGGTGACTGACTGTATCTGAGTGCAGATGGGTGGATTTGCCTGCCTGTGTAGCTTGAGTTAATTCCCCAAAGAGCTGTGTCATGAGCTGAGCCCATGAGCTCAGTCCTGCAGCTCAGCATGAGACGGCTGTTTCAGTCCATGGGAACGTCTCTGCATATAAAGGCTCTCCGAAAAAATGTCTTTTTGCATCTCCTTCTGCATTTGAAGTGTCAGAACTGGACTACTAAAGGATGCCTTCCTCCCATGCCCCGTTGATAGCACACGTCAGGAGGACTAGGTTGGGACCAGCCATTTGTGTCAGAGCTCTCTGTGGCACTGGTTTTGGGGTGCGGATGCCCTGTTCATACTGGGATCATACTGGGTGCCAGTTTACACCAGAGGTGTGTTCGCTCACTGACCCTGGGAGTTCTCTCGTTGCCTCAGGACCAGAGCTCAGCCCACACATGGCAGATTATCAACTTCTTATGCACTGGGGACAGTCCTGGGAGCAGGGAGGGAGTTGGCAGCTGAGCAAGTGAGAAGCAGATGTAGTAAATTCCTGAGCCAGTCCTTCCTGGAGCAAGGAGGAGGAGAAAGAGGGGAGGTTTGTGCAACAGGGGTGTGTCTCTTTGATTTGCCTGCAGGGTGAGGCAGTTTGCTCACCTCAGCTTCTGTGTGAATGCACGTGGTGTTGCATTCTGCTGCTGAAGGGATGCAAACTGGCCTTTCCTCTGCGAATGTCCCTTTCAGGAAAAAGCAGGGCAAGTTATGTCATTATAGCAACATGTAGGAGCCACCAGTTCTCTCTCTTTCATGGTATAATGTGTCTTGCATGAATAATTCAAGTCTAATGGTGATTTCCCTGGACATCTTCCAGGCTCACTGTGCTGCTTCCCTTTTGGAAATAGAAATCACTTTCTTTTGTGCTTCAACACAGAGCAAGGTGAGAAAATAGGGTTCTTTAAGCAATAATACATGGCTGATGTTATTAGCAGGAAATCTATAAAAGTCTCTTGTGGTGGCTTTCCAGAAGGAGGGCCAGGACTGTCATGCATCCTTCCCAAAAGGAAGCCAAGTTTCAGTCTGAGTGTGCAAATCTACTGAGGAAACGGCACAACAGCCAAGAGAGCATCCCTGGCTACCTTAGCAACCACTCAGCTAGTCTAGTACAGCAGAGCATCAATTCCTGCGTCCTGGAGGTGCTGGTACTTGGGTTTATTTTTGTGGCACCATTGGTGTGGCAGGATCACAAGCAGCATAAGGGAAAATTCCAAAATCTGTCCAAAGGGTTGCACATGAACCTGTGTGCCATGTCAGCCTTGTGATGGAGAAGGGAGCTGCTGCAGTAAAGGTGGGACTAGCAGCTCCACCTGGATCTCGTCCAAAAGGATGAAGCCAGGAGCAAAGCTGAGGTGAGGACTGCCAGAACATGCAGATGTGCAGAGCCAGAAGCCCCAGTGGTGTGTCCAAATGGGAAAGAGAAACTGAAATGGCTTCCTGATTTGTCAGGATGGAGAAATGCCTATGGAGGAGTAGTGAGCATTGCACCTAGGCCTGGGTACATGGGATTCCCCTTCCAAAATCCAGCAGCAGTGAAACTCCTGCCTGGCCTTTGCTGCTTGATGCACATGGTCCTTGTGGTCAAAACAGCCAGTGAGCACATGGCCTGGGTGTGTGCTTACTCTGAGCACTACAGCTCAGCCAAAATCATCCCATTGGGACCAGTTTTTACTGGCACAGGCCTCTATCAAAAATGCCAAGCCTAGGCCATGCAGCATCTCTGGAGCTCAGAAAAACGAGGGTGTACGAAGCGTGTATGACCTGCAGAGACCCTGTCTGTAAAATAGTGTTTTCTGCTAAAAACGGAGCAGATGGAGGTGCTGAGGCTATTTTGCTTATCCATCTCTGCCTGCGATGTCAAGTTGCTTTCCTCATGCAGAAATGGATTGCACTTCCTGTTGGATACCCCCATCCCTTTCAGAGGTGCAAGAGGCAAAGCTTGTGAACAGAGGATGTTCAAGCCCTTATTTTCGGCTTTAGCAACATATAGATAGAAATGCAGTGGGACCTTTGGGCATTCTTGGTACCAAAACAGTATAGAAGTGCTTTGCATACCACAGTCGTCAGGGTAATTAGAGCTGGCTATCCGAGACATCTTTTGTCTGCAAGTAAGCTGTAAGGTGGGATATTTAATATAACTCAGTGCTGGTAACAGTCTCTCACCAATAACCAAAGGGAAAATTGAAGCCGTGCTGTGAACTTTTCAGAATCACAGTTAAGTGAGAAAAAGAGAGAAAAACACTAGTTACATAAATGATCTCTCTATTGTCTCATGCTGTTTAGGTCTTCCTCACCACCTCATCTACACCATCAATGTACAGCAGCTGTGCCTACTTAGGACAGATATTACTAATACCTGGCCACTATGTAGCATTGATTAGTGCTAAACTATTTTCTGTAAGAGGTTTAGATTTGTATCCTTATCAAACAGCAAAATTATGGAAAAAAATATTTTCCAAACAACAGGATAATTCCACGCCTTGCAGCACCCTGCTCTGTCTTCTGTACCACATTGTCCTTTAATATCCATGAATGCAGCTCCTGAACGTGGAGTTTCCATCTGGCCTTTTCTGGAAACAAATAAATGGAGGTTGCATAAAAAGCTTCTTCCCAGTTTTAAGTCAAAACCATTTTGTTATTTTTTATCAGGAAACAGAATTCTTCTTGACATCCTCACTTTCTCATCATCTCTGCTTGTATTGCAACATCCGAGTTTATATAAAGCATTTCAGCAGAAGCTAGGTGTTAAATATGTAAACAGTCCCACTGAATTTACATGATTAAATGTAGGTTTAAGATTGATTTGTAGGTCATTGCAGTACTTAGCATCGTTAGAAAATATGTCACTTGATATGTAGGAAGTGTCACATAAAATAATGGAGTAAAATACACTCATATATATGCATCTACACCTGGCCAAAAGCAGGGGGGAGTGTTTGATGGAAATCCTCCACACTGATCTTCTGCTTCCCACCAGGGGAAGGACAAAGTCACCTGGCTATGACTCTGTGTCACATCAAAAGTACGGTCATGTTTTGACACCGCAGCAAGCAGACAAGACCTTGGATAAAGTTATTAGTCATAATGAAAGGCCCAAACATCTAATTGACAGCACACCACCATTTTTCTCTGTCAGCCACATGCTGAGCTTTCACACCACCATCTCTTCTAGATAACACTTCCTGCAGAGCAGCAGAATCCTATGACTGGGCTGTATGTGTGTGCACAGGTGGAGAAGGGAGAAAAAAAGTCATTTTCCTTGCAGTTTTCCTTTTGCATTTTTTTCCAACGCATCAGAGACACTACTTTATAAATGAGGGTTTTCTGCAGGAGTACATGGATGTTTACTGCTAGTGAAACATTAAAATACCTTTGGGTTTACTAGAGTAGCTAGCAGTCCCCAAATACAGGTAGCCTGATACTTCTTCCACAAACACTCTCCTTCCCCTGGTCAACACAAATTGTCTATTTTCTACTTCTCCTGCAGTATTTGAAGTTTTGCAAGACAGAGACACCAGTAGATAGCTTCAGCAGCTACATGCTAATACTCTTTCAGCTTGTTTATCAAGCAACGTGCATTAAATCCTTAGCTGCAAACTGATCAGTGGCAGTTTATTCAATGTATTTATGGTAGCTGTCCATAAAACACACCACACCACACCAGCGTTCCTCTGACAAATGTGCGATAGGGCTTCCTGACAGCCCTAAGAGTCACCCAGGCTGCCTGCTTTCTTCGTCCACACTGTTGGCATAGACCTGCAGTGAACTGTGCCCTAGGGATAGCATGTGGGATACTCCTTACACCTCAGGGAGGACAAATCCAACGTCAGCACCCCGCAACATCCTCCCTTTGAGGCCTATACTGCTTTGCAGGTTGTGAAAGGCCCGGCACCTGGCAAGAATCCACCGGCCATGCCCAGGTGTGATTCAGAAGGACCAGCCCTCATAGGCACGTGGCAGGTAGACAGCAACATCCCTTTGAACTGCTCGACCTAAACGTCAGAACCTCTTGGCACGGCCCAGAGCCATGCCCTGCTGCCATGCAAACACATGTTGGCACAAGGGTGTGTTGTGAACATGCTGGTGTTTGGCTCAGGGACCAAGCAGAGGTGAATCACTCACCCTGCCTTCCCTCAGTGCAGCAAGCCGCAGAGCTCACCCGCTGCAGTCTGTGCTCTCAGACCTGCTCAGCTCCTTTCCCTTTCCCAATGGGGCAACCCAACATCCAAGCCAGACCTAAGTAACAGGCTGACAGTCTGCAACAACACAGATGCAAAGAGAAAAGCAGGTGAAACAGCAGCTCTGTGGCTGATACACCTCGGTTAGTCCTTTTGCTGGCATGATGGTTGTACTGAGTGTTTGCAAAGGCTCAGACCTTCTGCGTTTTGAGGCAGGGAAGAATGACTCGCATTGCTGTTTGCTCTGCACAGACTGGGGGACAGGAGCATGTCTAAGCAGCAGAGGTGCTCTGGCAGTGCTGGACAGAGGCACTATTACACGGGAGGCTCAGTGGTGGCTGGTCCACACTGGCCACTCCACCAGTCCTCCCCTCGTCATGCCAAGGGCTTGTCCAGTCTCTGAACAAGACTGGAGTTTAACCCAGACACCACCACAGGATCCCAGGTCCTGTCCTTGGTGCCTTTTCTGGGATGTAGCAGTTTCAAACAAACAGCAGAAAACTCTTGCAATGAGGCAAAGACCTGTCAGGGCTTGTCTGTTTACATAAAAGCTCTAGCTGAGGACAATAGTATTACTGTAGCATATTCTGTTTTGGGGATAATGAAAACCAAACCCCCTGCAGAGGTACTGCATGCTCTGGAGCCCCAAGCTAACTGCTCTCAAATCTCTCCTGCAGGTCACAGAAGAGAGGGGCGCTCACTTTCTGAAGCAGCGGGCAGCAGAAGCTGGTAAGTTTTCCAGTTGTTTCCCCCATCCCCAACACCTTTGCTTACTGAGGCTTTGCAATCACTGCCACAGCACCCTGCTGCCAAACGCCTCCCGACCTGCCCTCCCTCCCCTCCAACCACCCAAATCCTTCCCAAGCCAAACAAGCCAGGGCAGATGGAGGCAAATCTGGGCAACAAGATGCAGGGAAGTAACTGGGTCACAGCAAATATTCGAGCATTTCTAACCCCAGGGCTGTGCAAGCTCACTTCTTCTGGTGCAGGCACAGCCCTTCCCAGCAGCTCTTTGAGGTCAGTATAACTCCTCGAAAATGACAAAGCATGGATTTGAGACCCCATGCACAACACACCTCCAGTAATTTAAGACATGGCCACGATGTGTCCTGTGACACTGCAGCAGGCCTGGCAAGCTCCATCATTTGCAAAGGAGTTTTGTAACAACCTCAACAATGTCAATAAACAGTCATATACTTTTTCAATATACTCATATACTGAGTCAACTCCTGACTCAAACACATACAGAAATGGAAATGGGCTGTACACATTTCCTCAGCAGCTTCAATCCCCATTCACATCTCAACAACTTGAATAGCAGCAAACGACCTTACACGCTTCTCTTTTCATTTTTCCCCTTAGCTACAGATACACTTTCCAGTGCGGAAAAGCCACGAGCGCACCTGACAGGTAATGCTTGTTCAAAAATGAAACGTTTCCCATGGGTATTACAGCAGATGCAATAATCTTAGTTTCTATGGGTCTGACAGGATCAGGTGTTGCAGGAAACATGGGGAAAATAATCATCAGCTTTGCCTTGTCTACCATGACAGGTTTCCTACAGTCTGTGTTTGTAGAAAAGGGCACATGAAGGAGTTTGCACAGAATTTTCTCCTTGCAGCTTTTCCAAGCTTCACAAAAACTCACCTACGGTGTTAAACCAAATCAGTATTTCAGGACTGATGTCTTTCCCAGCATAGTTTACTTTCCCTAACCCACAAGCTCCTTCCTAATGCACATCCTTGGTCTCACCTGCTTTCGTACGCAGGTTGTCAGAGCTGCAACACTGACCTGTCCTTGTTCAAAATCACATCTTTGCTTAAGTGCAATTTGGCAAGAGCAAAAGGACCATGACTGCCAGTGTAAGTCTGTTTCTCCTGAGACCCCCCCCATGGCAGAAAGACCCAGGGGCTCCTGGTGCAGCCAACTCAGAAAAGCAGCCAAAGTACAGCTCCACTAATGGGAACTTCCCTGGGTCCAACAAAAGTCCAGTTGTCACAGGGAAGCACCCAACAATTTTTTTCAAATTTCCTCGGGTCTCTCATTTGCAAAAATTCCTTCACCCTCATTCCTGAGCAGTCTCCCTTGGATGGTGCCCATCCTCTTCAGCCTGCCTTTCAGGCCAGTCTCCGCTGGCCATAGCAAGGAGCAGGAAAATGAAAATACTATGGGTATTTTATAGGTCTTTTTCTGTGCAAAAAGGCTGCATCCAGGTTGCTGTGCCACATAGCCATCAGGGAATATAATTTCCATATTTCTATGAACTTCTCTTTGATCTTCTTTTAACCCAAGCATATTTTTGGTGCTATAGCCTATGGCAATGAGTTCCCAAGCTTAATGGTGTATCATAATCAGAAAATATTTCCTGTTATTTTAAACTTGCTGCATAATAGCCTCTTGGGTGTCACCTCTTCTCAGAAACCATGACTCGTGCTTAGAAATAATTATTCTTCAGATCTTTCTTACATTCACCCATCTCAGGTACCTTTTTCAAAGTAAAGGTGGTAGACTACAAACTCTCACTTGTAGGAAATCTCTCCCAGATCTCTATTCTCTCTGTGTTTTTTAGGGACATACATTGTGAAGGTGAGAGCAGAGGAGAAAAAGAAATGAGAACCAGCCACAGTACTTTCATGGGAATACACAGCTGAATTAGCAGTCATAGAATGACTCAATGTTTTGGTCCCTGTTCCTTTATGATGAATTTTCCACCTGCTCTTGGCCTTTTTAACACACACTGAGCACTTTGAGCTTATCCAAACTGGCATTGAGATCTCCTCTCCCAAGGTGGCTATAGCTAGTGAAGAATAGCACAGTCCACATGAATACCTAGCCCTGACTTTTCTCCATCTCCATTCTCTCCTGTGCCTTAATGTATATTTGATGCTGACTGCAGTGTGTTGTGCCATCTCCTCTCTCTGACATATTTGGTTGCGCTTTGTCTCAAGATGCAGACCAATGCCTATTCCTTCTTGTCACCAGCCTGCGGCACGGCTGCATGTACTATTCTGCAGAAATCAAGTACCTGGCTCACACTTATCATGCTGCAATGGTATTTGAGTGCTCCACTAAACCACAGTAGAGCATCACTTTCTGGTTCCACTTGATTGTTTGAAGTAATGGCCTTTTAAGGTCATTTTAATGGTAGTTATTAAACTCCCAGGGCATTATATTGAACAACAGAGACTCTACAGAGATGGGGCTTTGCAGTACGTGCTGTACAAAGACTTTACTACAACAAGAGACTCAGGCTCTAATCTCTTGCTGAGACCAGGAGGCTGGCTTCAGAGTATGTTCAGTGTCAGGCTCTCACATTGTGAGGTCTAAGAGCCGCAGAAACATTCCAAGTTCAGCAACATGCCACAAATTGTACCCAAAGCTGCCAAGCCACTGGGGTTCTCCACCAAGGGACTAAACCAACAGGGATTTTGAGAAAGGAAAAGTAATTTCACATGTAAGAAATGCCAAAAATTTATGGTGGATGGGAAAGTTGATGGAACTGTAACAATGATCCCTTATTAAAAGCAGATTTTATTTAACTCAAGGATATAATAGGTATATTTGCAGGAAGCATAGCTCCATATATTTATGAAATAAATAAATGACAGGTATGAAGTACAACTGATGCTAGAAAGGAAGCTATACTGTATTCAAAGGCCCTTGAATATGAATTTTTCCTCCTGACCTGTATTGAAAGCATGGGAAAAATTAGTTAACTTCAAAAAAGAGAGCATTAATAGAGTAGACTTTAACCTAAAATGGAGGTTATAGCTGTAAAAATTAGAGTTGCCTAATTCTAGAAGTTATGAAATCATGTACTTCATCTGAGACATCTGTTAGTTATAAAAAACTTTGAAGAATTGAGTGTCATTGACTTTTTAAATGCGTCATTATGTACAGAAAAGAATATTTCACATGCAGCTTGCCATCAATTTTCCCTCAAAATTCCCAAGATGGAAAAAAAAGCCCAGAAGATTTCTTGGGAATATTCTGATCTTTTCTAGTCCTTCCCATCTTAAACAAGTTTACATCTGCAACCAACTGATCTCTGGGAGGTATTACTCCAAGCTGCTGTAAACATTAGAGTGACCCAAATGCTACTTTAGTTTTATGCCAGTTCTCAGACCAGTCCCAAGACACCCAAGAGGTAGATGAGGAAGAAGGCAGACCATGAAAACTTTCACTTTCTTTTATTCCTCTCTCCCTGTATCAGGCAAAGCTCCATTGGCTTTAAGCCTCACAGTCCCTATAATGCTTCAACAATTTTGCTTGGCTTGCTATCATAATCCCTGTCTATCGTTATCCCACACAGAAATACTCTCCTCATGTACTTTACCTCCTGGGGAAATATAAAGATTTGACAGTTCAGCAGCACTGACAGGCACGCTGAAAAAAAGCCATTATTTTTTTGTGCTACTCGGAGAATATGCAAGAAATTGCACTCCTAACACCTTCTCGTCTCCTTGTGGATTATTTATTGCTAGAAAAGAGAGGGAAACGGATGCCACTGGGAGCTGAGCACTTTAGTTTTTCTGAATCTCATTTCACCCAAGATAAACCTAATGGTTATTGCCAGGAGAATTTCAAAGCTTTCCTTTTCCTGCAATTCAGTTTGCCTCCCTGCCCACGTACACACACCTTTTCCGCAAATACTGAATCAAAATCAACTTTAAACATTAACTCAAGCTCATGAAAAAGGTCTAATTTCCTGGAAAGCACCTGCCTCAGTCTTTCTCAGTATTTGACATTAACTTTCCGGGTTCATTTTAATACTTGACAATCTTAATGTTTTTTATCCTCTTCCTTTTCACTGCCTCAGCTGCTGTTTTACTACAACAATTTTTGTAGCACTCAGGAAAGAGCAGAAAAAATGCTTTTGCTTCCTTGCAGAAAAATGAATAAGTATTAGGACTTGCTCTCCTGGCTGTCGTGTGAGAGAAATTAAAATAGTGGAGGAGAGGAGAAGGGAATAAGGCAGCAGTTCCCCGATTCTTCCCCTGAGACCCCTGCAGCTTGGGGAGCATCCTTGGCTTGGCTCAGAGTAAAGCTGGAGTCTAGATTCGAGCTCTGCTTGTCATCAATTAACAAAAAGACTGGGAAAAAGTCTGGAGGAAAGCTGAGGCTAACACCAAGCTTAGTGCTTTGTTCCAGCAAGGCATCTTGAAAGAAAATTGAGATAAAAATGGTTTTGATTATAATATGTTTTCTTGGAATTGGGCCTCTTCAAGCACAGTGGCATCTTCTGAGTTTTTTTGTAAAACCAGATGACACTGGTAAACCAAAGGCAATTCTACAGGGAAAGATTTCATCATGAACACTGAGGAAGAAAAGCTTGACACAAGGGCTAGCAAACCCTAACATTCTGCAGAAGCAACCTGGCAGGAAGAGATGTTCAAGTGTCTCAGTGCTTGGTTATAGATCATGCTGATTCTTGCGAAACTTTTGCAAGTGCAGCAGTGCCTGTCTAAGAAACATAGCTGTAGTCCATCACTACTGAAGATGGAGCAATATTTCTTATTGCTGTCCCGAATCATCAGGTACAGGCATGGTACTCGTGTGTACAACTGCCCCAGCACTGGTTTCACTTAAGGACAAGTTTTTTACTCTGTAAATAGGTAAGATAGCACTCCAGACCTGCAGGTTAAAGCTGTCTGCGTTGCTCTACAGTGCCATAACACTCAGCCTTTAGGAAGGACGATCCCATCACTCATGATCTGGCCCACAACCAGGACATCCAGTGGCAGCACAGCCCTTCAGGC
The DNA here is from genome assembly GCF_000695765.1 of Mesitornis unicolor. NCBI lineage: Eukaryota > Metazoa > Chordata > Aves > Mesitornithiformes > Mesitornithidae > Mesitornis > Mesitornis unicolor. The sequence goes on from NW_010156132.1 coordinate 20,621, forward strand.
AGCCTGCACTGGCCAAGGTCTTCCAAAAGCATCCTTGGCTTTCACTCACAATTGCTTAGATGTAAACAATCTATGAACACTCTCCAAAAATATCACTGGACATTTGGCCTGCAGCCAATTCAATTCAGTTTTCAAGCTGTAAAATGAGAACATTTCTTGTCCTGGCATTTTGTTTACCTTATTTAAATTGCTTGCCCTTTGGAGTAGAGATCTTGCCTTGTATCCAGCAGCATACCCCTAGATATAGCAAACTAACCCGCCTCTTCTCCCTCTCTCTTCCTCCCGCAGTGAAGAAACAAGATGTCATCAACACCGTGGGAAACCATCTGCCCATCCTGCAGTGGGAAGACAAGCGAGGCTTGGCCTTTACCAAGAACAACCTGAGTTATTACAGCAACGCACTGGTGATACCTGTGTCTGGGGATTACTATGTCTATGCTCAGGTCACTTTCCGAGGGCACATTGGAAGCTACAATAAAACAAGTTCTGTCACTGAGGTCATCACCAAAGTCACTGACAGTTACCCTGAGCCCACCCAGCTGCTGACTGGCACTAAGACCCTCAGTGTTAAGGGGAACAGCTGGTTCCAGCCCATTTATCTGGGTGCTGTGGTCTCCTTAGAAGTAGGAGACAAGCTAATGGTCAACGTTAGCGACATCAAGCTGGTGGATTACACTAAGGAGCACAAAACTTTCTTTGGTGCCTTTTTACTGTAGAACTCTGGCAGCAGCTGGTGGGGGCTTCTCGTCAGGGCCCTGGTGTGACCTCACTGGACCTTGGCTTTATGAGTGTGCATTGGGGTGTGATCTCTGTGCTGTTATCAGTCTTCTGTACTGTCACTCCCTTGCAGCTCCTTGCAGCCTTAAATTAAGGGTTAGGGAAAGCTGAAGCCATGTGGTGAATGGAAACAAACCAAAACCAACCAACTAAAAAAAGAAAAAGAAACAAAGTGAAAGTCATATTGGACGGAAAAAATGTATCTTTGAAAACAAAAACAGAGTTCTTCAAAACTTTGTAAACTAGGGAGAGGCAGTTTATGCCTGTGGGTAGAAATACTGATCTTGAATATTGCAGCTAATCTACATCACTAATTCCACCTCCAATGTCCAATTTCCTCAACTCCAAAAAAGTGTTTTGAACTTTCTCCAGCACGTCCAGTATAGTTTTGCATGAGTCTTCTTCAGATTCTTGGTTCTAAAAGGTAATTATTTTTCATCATTTCCTTACAAATAGTTTTGCTCAGTACTTTGCTCTAACATAAAGCTTAGATTAACCATTAACTGCCTAATTAATCCCTTCCAACTTCCCTGTAAAGTAGATTAAAGTTGTATCATGTGTTTTGCAGAAGCTACTTGATTTATTTTTATTTTTTTTTTGCAAAAAATTGTTTACAGTTCTTTAGGTCAATATACAGCCTCAAAACTTTATGTAAAATTTCTAGAGAACACACAAACACTTTCTGTTTCAACATGAAAGTGGTACTTCCCTGTCAGGTCCTAACATTAGGAGAACAGAAAGGACAAGGCAGAGAGAAACACGCAGCAAAATCTTCCACAATTTTAAATCAACCACTGAAATTTTGAGAGAAAACCTCTGCAACATTTTGCTTTCCATTATGTTTAATGCAAAGCAAGTGCTACTAAAGAAATCACTGTCTTGGTGCTCCCACTTGCAACCACTGCCAATGCTGCAGCGGTTCTCTAACCACAAGGGACTCCCCAGCCTTTCCCTGGGCAAAGGCTAGCAACAAGAAGTCCGTATACAAGGTCAAAAGATGCAAAGACACAATCACGGCATGCCATGGCCAGTTGTAGAGCTAAGGAATGTTTAGCTTCCTACCTTGCACTTATTTATTTTCATAGACTTTACTGTTTCTCAGAGAAATTCCCTAGCTTTCCTCCTCTTCCCACTATAAATACATCACTGACAATGACTCAAGTCTTGTTCACATAGATTTGCACTTTACACTCTTAACTGCCAGGAGGTCTTACACTTAAGAACCTACTACCCAGCCCTCCTGCAATGCCTAGGTTTCATTCTCTGCAACTCTTTCTCCTTCCTGCCTCATCTCATTGGATTTCCTCCAGTTTCCACTTCTTGGCTAGAAGTGACAGCAAGGCTTGATTGCCTAGCTAATGTTTCCACTCAAAGCCATTGTGGGGCCCAAAAGCACACTGTTAGTGTCAGGAAAACACAGAAGCTGAGGGATATGTAGTTCTGGGGATTTGAGCTCGCTCTGAAGAGCTCTGAAGAGAGCTCAAATGGGCAGAGAAGTTCTCTGGTGGAGACTGCCCAGCCACAAAAGACCATGTGCGATATTGCAACCCAACCAGCAGTGAGACCAGGCTGCTCTGTCCGCAGCAAGCCTCTTCCAAGCAGGAGACAATTAATAGCTATATAAAGATCTGATTGAGCTGAGAAGGAAAGGTCAGTAGCAAAGCTGGAGCATAGAGAAAGGTCAATGCAGACTGGGAATGAAAGGAGGAGAGGAACAGAGTAGGACACGGGAGACAGTCAACACCAGGATCTCTCTTTCTTCATGGCTTGGCATAAGCACCTTCATGGTGGCAGCATGACTATACCTCTTAAACCTAGCAGGTCTTTTATGCAGTAAATCATCTCAGAAATGAAGGCTTTTTGACCATCCTTCCCTATTTTACAGTGCCTGGGTCCCATAGGTCTCAGTCCTTCACTGTTTTATCCACACTTAGACAACATTAAATACACTGCAGAATCTAGGAGACTGCCATCTTGTCCTCCCCTTCTTTCCTCAGCAGGTGTCTTTCTTGTTTCCAGACTCTCCTTGAGTCTAATCATTGTGTCTAGTCAATGTGTTGGTCCACTACATAACACTGCCCATTTAACAGTGGCCCTGCATCTAAAGCTCCTTACAGGTTGGCTTCCCATCCATAATTTCATCCATGCCCATCCTTGTCATCGCTTTCCCCACATCCACATCTCAGCTGTCCTCTTGATCTCTATCTCCCATGGGCCTCTTCCTGCCTTCTTGGCCCTGTCCATTTGGTAAAATGACACCTCTTTGTCTAAATCTAATTTTCTGCATGCAACTTCTCCTTTACAATCACCACAGTGCACAGAGAAAAACGGCATCTGAAAATAGTTTAGGATGGCAGAGAATAGTGGTGATGATCCTGTTAGCAGGTGCAAGCACTCTTGGCCAAAACATCCCCTTATATCTTTATTAGATAGATTCACTTCCATCTATAAGTCCTTATTCCTATGTTTCCTCTGTTCAGCCTTTTCTTTTAAGCTGAAAGTGGCTGAGACAGGAGCAGTTATTCCCCATATGTCTGTTTAGTACCTAGCACATGTGACCTGGCCTCCTTACTTCTCAGAAAGGGTGTCTGCTCATTCAGCTCCTTGGTAGGGCTGTTCTTACTGCTCAGAAACCCCTCACACCATGGTAAAATCTGGTGAAATCTCACTCTGTTCAAGACAAGGCTATTCTGGGAAACCCTAAGACTTTTCGTGTCTCTAATATTCTAAAGTGTTGTCTCAACGTCCTACACTGAGTCCTTTTGAACTTCTGATCCCTTAGTTGTGGGCCCAAAATAGGATCTGAACTCATAAAAACATAAAATTCATGGCTCTTGCAGACCACTACATAAAGCATTTTAGGTGACTAACACACAAAACAACATAGTGCATCTTATAAAGGGAAGACTTAAAAGTGACACATCCAAGACAGGTGATTCTCAGCAATCACATAGGAAAGCTTCTGTGAAGTGCTCTAGAGGATTAATTTGGTTTATCCTTGGAATGCAAGTTCTAGCTGTTCTGAGACAGTTGCAGAAATTCAGGAAGCTCTTTATTTCTACAAATGAGATGATCTAGCATTCTTCTGAGGTCGTAACACAATCCTGATAGGCTTGTACAGCAGATTTCCATAAAAATCTGTATCTAAAGTCATCATCACTTAATGCCTGGCACACTAAATGACATTTGGGGAAGAGGAGTGGTGAATGCAGTATTTGGCATACAATAAAAAGACCCTTCTATGGGATATATACACACATATTTACATAGATGCACGTATATATTTGTGTATATTCCATAGAAGTTCTAGGAAGCCCATTGGCAATAATGAGTCTCTTCTACCACAAGGCATGTAATTTGTGTCCACTGTACACTAATAAACTTTACAAGCAAAAAAATGCCTGCTGCAGCTCCAATACAGGTGTGTGTCTCTTGATCCATTATCCATGCCACAGAAGTATTTATTTTAGGGTGCAAAAGCTTAGTCTAACTGGATCATTTCTCACATTTAGCACAGTGGTACATTTTATATGACATAAAGTAGTATATCTGACATTACTTGTTTTAAAGTGGTGCAGGCATATTTAAGCCATACATCTACCCTAGTGGAAATTCTCTTCCTCTCTTTTTACCCCCCTCTCAGTGCTAATAATGTTTTTGTAACAGTGAAGAGCAAATATAATAGGTAGGCAGGGGCTGATTCTGACTCTGCTGTATTTCAGATATTACTTCACAGAAGTCAATGGCATGAAATTAAGAGTAAAGCCATTTAAGTGAGACAGAGGTCAAACTCAAAGGGAAATATCTCCAACAGACTGAACCCAAGCTGTGGCTTCTCAGATTTTTCCAAAGCTAAGCAAGGACAAAAGCGTTCTCAGAAATTTGTGTTTATTAAATTAGAAAATTTTCTATAACGCAAATGATTTCTGGAGATGTGAAAATGCATATCCATCAGCATTTTCAATTGAATGAGATGATGAATCCACATGAACAAGTGACCTTTCTGTCTGTGGTTAAACTGAAAATATGTTTTATTTTGGGTGGATGTGAAACTAAAACAGTTGTAAGAAAAGTTCCAAGCTAGAGAAAAAAGGTAAAATAGGCAGCTCATGCTAAATGACTTTAAAATGTAAGGTTCAAAACCTGAAATTATATTTCTTATGGGGAAAAAAAAAAGAGGCACTTTTCAGAACAAAACCTTTGAAAGAAAAATATAACAGATTTAAAAAAAAAATGAAGTCTGATCTAAATATTTTAGTCTTTAGGAATTCTCTTCTTCCCTAATCTGTTTTATCAAATGACTTAAAAATATAATTTCAGGTTTTGACCCTTACATTTCTTATGGGGAAAAAAAAAAAGAGGCACTTTTCAGAACAAAATCTTTGAAAGAAAAATATAACAGATTTTAAAAAAAAATGAAGTCTGATCTAAATATTTTAGTCTTTAGGAATTCTCTTCTTCCCTAATCTGTTTTATCTCCAAAAAACTAACACTAAATATAACCCAAATTCATAAACAGTTCACTTACCAGCCACTTCCTTTCCCCTTAAAAACTAAGTATTGGTAAATAAGCATGAATGTTCTCTCCGTATACAAGCAAAAGTAAATTTAAATCAAGCTGTAAGGATCACAGCTCCAATCTTACCAACATATACTTGTGCCATACTCAGTCCTGAGCATGTGGCTAAAGGAATATCATTGTAAAAGCCAGCTCAGTTTTCCTATGTGGTGTATGGGAGGAGTAAAACCTCTATTGGTCAAATTAAAAGCAGATTAAAAGTTTTACTCATGTTTACCCTCAACTACACCATTATAGGAGCAACTCTTCAAATCAAGGAGCATGCACATGGACCATCTCCAGCACATGTCTGTTGGCAGGATTAGGATCTAGAGATGGAAAGTTGAAGGTCGCATGACTTAGCAAAACATAATCCAAATGAACAGAAGGATGCTGCTGAGGTGATTTTGGACATAAGAGTTCAGTGGACATTAGGATGATCAGACCCTCGGTACCAAGGGACGCTACCAGGCAATAATGAACCACAGCACAGACCAAGGGGAATGGATTAAAGTATTCACTTGCGATTTTCAGCATGGATATTTCAGAATTTTGAAGGAATCTCATTTTTCACCTCTTTATGGTATAACTGACCACACTGTGCTTTGTTTTATTAATCTCCTGAGTGACCCATCATTTCAGATGAGAAATGAGGAAAAAATTCATTCTTTAGAAGAATCAGAAAATATCAAGTGTTTTTGCCCAGATCTGGGTGTTGGACACCAGTATAGCATTTTGCTACTGTAATGTATTTTCGTATAAATGACTGTATATTGTCTTGTTCTTCAGTAGTGATGTGTGTCTTTACCAGTAGAACTGACTTAGTTTCTTGTTTCCAAGTTTTATTATAATAAAAATACAAGTTAACTTATGTGACAACTTCTGATCCTGGTCCTCTTCCAAAAACACTAACCAAATAACATACTTAATAGCGTTCAGCTAATACAGCCAGAAAATGCTGATGTATAAGAAACCTATTTCGTTGTGTGTTAATGTTGAATAATTGTTATTTTATGCACGGTTAGAGGTTCCTCACCAGAGTGAACTCAGGTTCAGACTTTCCCCTGGGGACTTATAGACTTGCATTTTAAAAGGCAAAAATGTAAAGGTTGAGCAGATTTTCTTTTTCAGTCCATTTCCTTCTTTGCAGCATGAGGAATGGTTGGTTCCCTCTTTTATTATTTCTTAGTCTACTCTGAAAAAGTCCTACTGAAAAGCAGTGTTCATCAGAAACTGCATCGTAGCTGTAGTCTTAGCCCGCTGAGTCAGGGACCAAAATTCCCTGTAAAGCACCCAAGGGAGACAGCAACCACAGTATCATCACCTGGCCAAAATATGAGGTTTATTCTTTCTACAACCATATTTAACAGTGCCTTGGCTTCTTGGGAATTGAAAGTTTTCAATTGCTCAGCTCCCGGCTGTCAGGCACAATCCAGATAGGAAACTTCGGCCAAATGAGTGTCAAAGTTTTGTTTGAAAGCAGCAGAGCTCTGGGCATCCTTAGCTCTGTTCTAGCTTGAGCTTTGCTGTCCTTACACTTTCAGAAGCATCCACTGAATATCCATTTCTTATCCTGGGTGGTGTTATCTTCAATTCCTCTGCTGCCAAGAATGCAAATTCTTTCTTTCCACTAACAGAACCAAGAAACATTTTCCCATTGGGTATATTGTTTTGTATTTCCAAAATGTCTTTAGTTTGCCCGGCTTGAACTCAGAGTATCATATTTAAATTTCTTCAGAAGAGGTTTGTGGTTAAGGGCTCTATGCTCTGGTTTAAGGAAGGTTTTTCTCTTGAAAACACTGATGGAGGACATATGGTTACACTGGTTTCTATCCACCTGCAGATACCTGAGATGCTTTGCTAACAGCCTCTGTAGATCAGTCAAGAGTTAGATAGTAGAAATTAGACAGCTTTCTCCTGCAACATCAAAATGTTTTGTTCCGTTCTAAATGCAATATCTACCTCATGTTTAAAAGAGCAGCCAAAGGAAATTGTAATTATTATTTTCTGTTTTAACTTCTGCTAAGTAGAAATCACTTTTTTATTGCCATTTTTCTCTGTGCTTTGCATGTATAGGGTAATAGCTTGAGTTAATATCTTGGTGCTCTAAATACACTGGCACATACACAGTCCCTCCACATGAGCACTGTGCTTCATTTTGCCTAGCTTTAATTATGCAGAAAGTGTTCTCAATAAATTTCTGGGCTCCCTCTCAAGCAAGGTGTGGGGAAGAGGTGCACATTTCTGAAAGGATGCCTGGGCTAGGAAAGGTGGCGATAACAGAGAGGTTTCTCTCCCAGGGCTGCAAAGGAGTGTGTATAGTATTTTTCTTGATAAATGCCTGGTCAGAATCCCTATTAGGATTAGTGTTAACAAATATATATGTGGACATGAATCTTGAGGAAAGGGAGAACCTCAATTTCGCACAATGAAGTTGTTACTCCATTAAATTAATCCTGCAGAGCAGGACACCACCAGCAAAAATTTAACATTCCCAACTCTCATTTGTTGGCCAAGCAGCCCAACCACAGTTGGATTTGCTACTTGCCAGCTTTGTCTTTGCATGAAGACACCTTTTCCAAACTGGAGACAAGTTCAATGTCACAGCTAATGACAAGCTCTTGGGGAAAGCTTTGAGTTCACTCTGGCAAGGCACGGAGACTTTCTCTCCTAAGCAAGATGTAGCATAAGCTGAGATGAAGTGCAAGTGATCTGCATTCACAGAAAGGTCCTACACTATAAAAATTTCAGCTCACGGACAGGCAGCTGAATAAGGGATGTGTTTTCTGACACACTCAGCATCTGTCAGATGGGTTCTCCAAGGAAATGAAGACTCCACTGGTTGGTTTCTTTTTGAGAGCTGGTGCCAAACTAGGCCCGATTCTCTTCAAAAGCACAAAAAACAGGAGTCAGGTTTGTCAACAGTGACAGTTCCAAATTCATTTTACCTTGTAAGTATTACTGCTAAGTCCTTTGGAACAGCACAAAAGACATCACCTGTGAAGTTATAACGTGGTTTACTGAGCACCATAAGTAAGGAGTGCTTGGGGTTTTTGCTGAATTATGAACTAAACTGGCTCTCCAGATGCCCTCAGTTTTGCACAAATCTAGATATGTTTTTTCACCAATTGTAGAGTTTTATATTAAAACGTCAAAAAGGCTCTGAAAATGTTTGCTGCATATTTATTGGTACTGTACATACAGATATCTTAATTTTATGTAAGAGAAATTGTAAAAATCATTATATAAAGTTTAAATCTATTATACTTAACAGCTATTTTTTTAGAAAACACTGTCTGATAAAGAAGTTTAAGTATATCTTTAGAATCTGCTTTGTCTTAAAAGAAAAAATAAAAGCATTTCATTTGATTTATTCCTGAGTCTGTCTTTATTCTAATAAGCACCCACCAAGTCCTCATATTTCCCATTGTGAAGGGCAGACATTTACCCATGCCAAAGTGGTTGAAGTGTGCTGTGTGTTGCATGTTGTACCTATTCTCTCAGAGGTGTAGAGTTGAGGGTTTTTTAATATATAAGTTACTAATCACATACAGAATGTACATGCAGAAAATTATTAATCCTAACATCTTAAGAACAGTGAAATTAAGCCCTGTACATGTGAGGACAGGTTTCAGACATTTTCATGACTCTTTATGTTACGGGCTTTAAGTAGAGAACTTTGCTCCAGTGGTATATGAATGACTACCAGGACTGTAGTTTTCAATTCAAAATAGATTTTTTTTTCTAGACATAGCTGAATTTTACCTTCATTTTCAAGGGTTCCTAACTCTCACTGATAACACTCCCCTCATCCATCAAAACTGTATCCCAAAGATGATGTACCTTCCTTTAGAATTAAAAACTCCTATGTAGCTGCTTTCTGCTCAACAATAAGATTACTCAGTAAAAGAGCATTGGAGCAGAACAGCATTTATGATTCAGAAAACAGGACCTTGTGCGAATTAACCAAATTCCTAATGCTTGCAATAAGATCTGTTTGACCCATAAATTGCCATTTCTGCAGAAACACTGAAGGGGAAAAAAGAATTTTGTTTTCTACAGCAATGAATCTTGTTCATGGATGTCAGCTAAAATTCCACTGGCAGCTCTGACCTGCAGTGTGCAAATCAGGTATCGGTCTGGTTTTTTTCTAAAGCCTAACAGAGATGGGTCGAGTCTCTCAGAGACCATCTCCCTTTCTCTGTTAATTCCAGAGAGCTTAGGAACTTTTCAGCACAGACAAGGTTGAGAAGTAGGAATCACACCCTGAACTTCATTTCTGAGCTGAAGGAGTGGTGTTTACATGGGCAGTTCAGCATTTCCCAGAACTGGAGCCTGAAGTTGGCTACTGCACCAGGCTTTCCCCTTTCTCTTCCTGCCTTATTTGACGAGAATAAACTCATTAGTTAAATATAAGAACACTGCCCTATATGGCAGGGTAGGAAGAGGTTCATCTCTCCCTACTGCTGCTCCAGCCAGTTGATGGCTTTGAAGGCACATCAACATCTCCACAAAATCTGAGCTAGTCTTTGTGGACAGGATACAGAAGCACATTTCTGCATGCAGAGACCAAAATAGAAGAGATCTATTAAGACATCAACAAGCAAACGGCTGCCAGAGCATGGTTATCCATGAAATCACATGAAATAGATGATTGCTCACTCCACTTCCCTTCTCTCATCAGTGTCTGAAAGCAACAGATGAAAAATGGCAACCTTTAAAAGAGATGGTTAGCAGCAAGCACTGCCCATGCCCTAGCCCTTTAGCAAGATGACTTCATTTTTTGAAGAAAAGGAAGTGGGATATCTGTATGTAAATCAGGGGATTCTCTAGAACAAAAACAAGGAGATATGAAACAGCTTTCTGCTATAGCAGTAGGACTCTCCTGAATTATCTGCTGAGAAGGTAGGAAAGTTATTACAGCATGTGGAAAACTCTCATATCTCTGCACGGATCACACTATTAGTGACCCTCTAGAGTCATAAACTAGACTTTGGTGCTTATTAGGCACACTCTGTTGAGCAAATCTGCTATTCCTTACTCCAGCTTCTAAACTGTAATCTCAATTTCAAGAAAGTGTTTATGCACCCATTTAAAGCCAAGCGGGTAACCACAACCCTTTTTTTTTTTGGCAAGCGTACTTTACTACGGGAGTATTTTGTTGCCTCAGCAGGGCACCATGGGGTCATGCTTTCATGTTGCCATTGTAGCGGCGACAACAAAGCTCACGAAAGAGGTTTCACTTTGTTTATTCCTGTGGAAGGCTCCCCCGACATTGTTGAGCAAAGTTCCACTGTATTTAGGACAACTAGGTTGGCTAAAAAGGAGTGCTGCCACAAGGAATTATCATGTCATTTCTTCCCAGAAAAGCCTTACTGTGTCACAGGGTGGATCTCCTAAGTGAAACAAATCACGTTACATGTGAAATGATCATGTTACACCAGCACCTGCTCTAAATTTTCTGGAAAACCCCAGAGGAAGGCATCCCTGCTATGAGAACAGCTGCAGTGAGTCAGCTGTGACAGCAGTGTCACCAGTGCCCTGCAAACAGACAGCAAAGGCTGCTTCCACCTGCACTGTTTTCCTGTGTTTTGTCACACAGGTCAGATCACCACACACCCAGAGCAAGGGAAAGGGGACACCAAGCATGTTCCTGAGCTACTCCAAGCCCAGAGTTCTCAGCTATGTTGTTTCTCTACCCTCCCTTTGAGCCTGTGCATTGCAATGACACAGGACATAAGGCTTCAACTGCTGAAGAAAACTGTCTTGATTTCATAATGAATGGGTTTATGGCCATCTTCTGATGGGCTAAGAAGCTGACAGATAGCTTCTTATGCTGGGACCGTGGCACCTCAAGGTAGTCTCTGCTTTCTAACCCCTCTACTATCCCTTCAGAAGGAACTGCATCCTCCAGCTTCAAAGGTTCCCAAGGTCCCTCTGCTCCCACACAGGACATCTTTCTCTATGCAGTAGAGGATACAAACTAAACTATTTTACCTTCACTTTACATTAAGGGCTGTCTAATGTCAGATCTGGTGGAACCGAACCAAGGCTCAATCATTTAGGTTTATGCTCACACAGTTTAGAAATCAGAAGACTAAGAACTTCAGCTCATGCTTCACAAAACACTCTCCTAATCCTCTCTGGTGGGTTCCGACAGCCCTTATGGCCTCAAGAATCACAACCCCAGCATATGAGAACATCCCACCTTCAGTTACTTTCCCCAACTCACAGGTAAGCAACACTCTGCCACTTGGAGGCAAAAACTCTCAATAATATTTTAATCTTGTATTAGTACTGACAGTGGGCAGTCCATTCGGCTTAAGATTCATGTCCGTAAAGACCACTTTGTCAAAATAATGTATTGGTGTGAGGAGATAGCATCTTCTTTGGAGGTTCTTGGAAAAGGTTTCTCCACTCAAAACCAGGATTTGTTTCTGACATCCTTGGGGACAGACAGGATCATCACACTGCTGGTTCTACAAGCACAGAGGTCCCTTCCTGAAAGGCCTAACCATGCTCCAGAGAGGCTCTCAGAGCCTCCAATCCTTCCTCCAAGGGTTCTGCAACTAGAAAGCAATTCCTCTGAGCTGTAGCTTTCTACATGACAGAAGCCAAGAGCATTGCTAAGTCTACAGCCAACTGGAGAGCACTGGAAAGCACCTGTCACACTAATACCCAGGAGGGAACCATTTCACAGCCCCATCAGCAGGTTCAGAACCACAGGGTGCTCTGCTCGGTCTCCCAGAGGGTGCACTGGGTGCACCACATCTCCCTTTGTCAAGCAGTCTCGACATAGCCGATGCTTCCCAGTAGTCCTGCTGGGATCAACACAAGCCATGCTGCCAACCAGTAACTCAGCAGACAGATCATTCTTCCAATAAAGCAAAGACTGAAGACCCTTCAAGACATAGGGAACATCCTAAAATATCAGGCCAACAGTCCATTGAAGCCAGTTCTTGAACAACAGTAGCAGAAGATGCTGTTCAGGGAAAACAAGGTGGGGGTTTCATTTCCATCCTGTGATTTACCATCCATGCATCCACCATCCATTGCAATGGTTTCGGAGGGTACACCCATACCTATTTCCTTCAGCACTGAACACATGAATAACAGGTCCCTGAACAGACTAATCTCTTTCCAAACAAGTCAGTATTATTTATTCCTTCAGTTTCCTGTGGCAGATTCCTTAAATTCTTTGCCCACTGCGTAAGAGCACTCTTACCCGTTTCAACCTGAGGATGAGAGCAGCCCTTGAGCCTAGGGTTGCGGCACTCACCTGGAGCAGAGGAGACATGAGATCACCCCAGTCTGGGACAGGTTCTCCTTTTTGGCTGAAGATTTTCAACATGACAGTTGCATGTCAGCATTCATGTTTCCCGTTGTTTATCATTCAGCAACCTGTACCACATGAAAGAAACCTCATTAGAAGCCACAGTCACACCCTCTCTCCCTCACATAGAGATACAGCAGCCAATTCTGTGGGTCTTGGCTACCAGACCAATTCTGAAGCCATAGAAATTAGCACGACTGCTAATAACCCACAGGCTGGCTGGCTTACTGCGCCATGAGAGGCCATCCTCCAGCAAGCAAAGGGCCTTATGTCAAAGGGACTACTAGGACATCTTTAGTCAAAGAAGTCATGAGTAAATGACAGTGTCAGCTAGCTTCCAGACTTCAATAACAAATACCATTGAGCAAGTGTTACTTTTTACCCTTCCATTCCCCTGTTCTTATATGTCATTAGTCTATGAACTGCAAGACAGGGAGAAAGCAGACATCAGCCAGGTTATTTCTGGCTTGTCACTGCTTTCCTCTTTCTGGGCTTTCACATCTGGCTCTTCAGCAAAAATAAATATTTCTTATATTCTTTCCCTTTTTCCCTGTTCATTTGAGGATAGAGCCAGGGTGAGCTGGCAGCCCACCCTGCAGTCTTTGAAAGCCATGCTCCAGGGTTTAGGGAGGAGCATGTCAGAAGGCTGGGATCTGCCACAGCTCAACCTTCCCACAGAGCTGGGATTTACAGGGAATTGCAGAAAACATGCCAATAGGCCCAGAAGGTGGGATGACATCTCCTCACTCAGTCTGTAGTCATCACTATTGATTACTCCTGTGTATAAGGACCAGAGAAAGTCTTTGGCTGCAGCAGTTAAGCAATAATTCAACTCAGAGTCACACACAGCAGACAAGCACTAGCCTGAACTATTGCATTACTTGAATATCTTTGACCTGGGTACTTAAAGGAGCCTGAACTGGCTCAGTAACTAATAAATAAATACAACCACAAGAAGTCTGTGTCCCTCGGCCTCCTGTAAAACCACCCCAAATAATACACTATGCCTCAGTTTCCCTGCATACCTTCAGGAATCAGCATATCCAGACACCTGAGTCCCACTGCACACCAAAGCACCTACTGCAGACAACACCCCCAACAACCCACCCCCAGCATCAACCACCTTCTCTTCCCACTCCCCCTTTTTATCTTCCTCTCCAATGCACACACCTGCAGGAACAGAGCAAGGTGGCCTGACAAAGCCAGTTAGCTCTCATTAACACCTTCTTGACCAAGGCAGGTGTCAACCATCCTGTCACCTCATACGTCAGTGCCCTGAGAGGACTTTCCCAACTCAACACAAGCTCTGTCTGGGTCTCTCTGTTCTGTGCCTTCCTCTTCAGGAAAATACAACAGTCAACAAAACCACACAAAATGCTTAAGCACTGCCTTGGGTCTTTCCAAAGCCTTCTGAGATGTATAAGGTCTTTCTTCCCCACTGCATGAGCACAGCCTTCAAGCCACACACAGGTTCCCATTCCTGTAGTTACTTTTCTGCCTGCATGTTAGCTCTGATTTGGATGTGGTGGAGAAGAAAATGTCATTAGGCTTCTGCACTCTCCTTGCAAATGATGCCCTGATCCCTTCACAAGTGACCTCCCTGCTCTCAACAATATTTACTGCTTACATCCGAGAACACATTACTTGTAATTTACTCATTTTCTGTGTCTTCACAGCTTTCCCTTCACATATTCAAGGACCTAAAGCAGCACGCTGTAATGCAGCCAAACTACAATGTTCTAAACATGACAAATGGAATTTGTTATCAAGAGTGACTCCCAAACACCACCTTGTGCTCTGATGCAGTCACCCAAAATATTACTTGTTTTCTTCAGAATAACTGACACATTCCCAGAAAATCAGGACCTTTTCCAACTGCATACTCAGAGGAGGCACTGATTTAACTGTACTCAGTTGGTCTACATCAAAAGAGAATCAGAAGCTCATTAGCATATTTATCCTTTTATCATTCCTATGAGATAGGGAAAGTCCAGTTTTGCAAATGGGGAACCATGGAGACACTAAATGACTCATCCGGAGTCACACAGGAAATTTGTGGTGGAGAAAGAAAAGAGAATCAGACAGGTCTTCCAAGGTCACCTACTTGTCCCCTGACCCCTTCTCTGTCCCCTGGTAGCCATGGGGAGTGAGAGCCGTGTATCCAGTCTCGCAGGGACTGTGTGGAGTTTCCCCTTCTACAGAGACTGTCAGTGGAGAACACTGGCATCCCCCTGCTCTGCAGCAAGAGCTCCATCCACCTCTAGCCACCAAAAAGCATTGCTTGAGTGAGAAGAAGGAGCAGGGGGCTGAAGGAGCCCAGGAGAACCAAACCCAGCCTCCTCTGGGGCCAGCACAGAGCCTGCACCTTCACTTGGGTTCCCTGATAATCGGTTTAGCAGTGGAAATACATTTGGAAATACAGAGTGGAAAATCTCCAGCTCAGCTGCCAGGTACCAGGACGGGGCTGGGACCAGCTGGCTCTGCAGTATGCATGATCCCTACACCAGATACCCATGGGACTGCCCGTTGTCACTGGAAAATACTCTCTGCTGCACTCAGGAAAGCTGTTGTGCATCTCCCCACACTCCTGCCTGGTTTGTTGGCTGTCTCCATTGGGAAACTAGAGACAGTGTTGGCAGTCTTCCTCTCTGGAGGAAGGGATCCATCCCCTGCTGGAAAAGCTGTATTAGAGATGAAAAAGAGGAAACATGAGTTTTCAAAAGCAATTTTTTCTTGCCACTAAATAGTCCAGAGGGTTTTACATTGAATTAATATGGGCTGGCTCTGCTCTAGGATTAAAGTTATTGATCCAGTTCTTGATTACTGTCATCCATCTTTGTTTCTCTACTTATTATCATCTGTGCAGGGCAAAAGGCTCTAATTAGGGACTGAAATTTATGGTCTTGCTCCAGAGTCACCAGCAAGGAAGCCACTAGCATGCCAGCTGGCTGCAATGTCCTCGGGCCAGCTCAAGTTAAAAGGATCAGCACAAGTGAGGAGCCTTTAGGTGGGGGACACATGGAGCCAGGTACCCAAAGCCTGCGGGCAGGGCGAGCAAACCAAAACCTGCAGAGGTCAGGGCTTCCCTGATGTTTCCCCTGTGACCCCACAAAACCACTGGAGTCACAGGGGCAGCAATAAATCCCACTTGTATTTTCTTAGAGCAATAAATAGCTGTCTCACATTTGACATTTGTTGTGATGTGAGTGAACTTTTAAGAAGAGTTTATTATCTAGCAAAGTGGCTTGATTTACTTTCAGCAATCTACACCTCCTGGCTAGCCATTGCTGGTCCCTGGGGATGAGCCAGGAGTAGCACAGGGCCAAGGAACCATGAGGCCACATTGCCAGCCCACGGCAGGGCCTCCAAGCAGAAAACTACCAACATGAACCACCTTCAGCAACTGTTGTAACAAGTAGGAGAGATGTGTGCCAGTGAATGATTACCAGGGGCTGCTCAAGAAAGCCATGTGAAGTCCCCTAAATAACGTTCTTATGAGTGTTATGAGTGTCTGCACATCACCCACCCTTACCCAGAGGGAACAGGATGCCAGTGCCCGCATGTACCTGTGAACAACATGCAGAGAGAAGCCCTGATCCCCTCCCATACCTCATGCAACCTCTGGTGCAAAGGAAGTTTTCACACTGATGCAGACAACTTCATGTCAGCCTGTAGCTCTCCTCACCCTGCTCAATGGGAAATGCAAACTCCAGCCATTACTGCTCTCTGTCCTGTATCCAGATTCCCCATTCAAAGAAACCACAGTGGTTCTGAGACAGTATTTATTCCTAGCTGGACATGACTTGGGTATGATCTCAAGGCATGACTGGGGTACATCCTTGGACCCATTATTTAGACACGGGTTATGGGACAAGAAATGCTGACACACAGCAAAAGATCACCTCCTGTAAATATTTTGATCCAAGTGAAGACTTGGAAACTTCTTCCCTCAAGAGATTTGGAACAAGAGCCACCCAACTTCTGCCCAGCCAAAAAGAAAACTCTGTGTTTAACCATGTTTGTTCATAAACTCCATGCTCTGGCTCCCAGGACAGCAGCCTTTGCAATCAGTCTCTGCAGTGTCTGCCCCTGATGTACCACAGCCAGAAGGAAGCATTTGCCTTCTTGTGGCACCACCAGAGAGAGGAGAGGGAAAATCATTACAGAGGAGCCTGGCTTCAGGCTGAGGCTTGTGGCAAGACAGAGTCATCTCCTGTCCCCTGGGAGTTTTATGCAGACTATGCTTTGAATTTTCCAAGTAATTTTTTTTTAATAGGAAGTTTCAGGATTACACATCTGAAGTAATATATTCTTTTGTGATGTTCTTTTATTTGCTCAATCTCCCTTAAAATAGAAGCTACATGAACAATGTCTGACAGAGCCATAAATCCTGCGCATATTCAGCATGATATTAAGGTTGTTATTCTCTTGAGAGTTTTGGACTGAAGCTCTATTTTTGGCCAGATTTGCATCAGAACAGAGTGTCTGATGCAGCGAGTAAAGCCTGGATGACTGCTGGAAAGTCCGCTCCACAGCAGGATGACTGGTGGCTCTAGACCATGCAAAAAGCCACCTGCACTTCAGTATCTGCCCTGACCACTGCACCACTGACAACTGGGGGAGATACAAGATGGACCAACAGAGAAGGTCTATCCACTGATCACTGCTCTGAGGAGAACATTGCTGAGCCTCAGCAGTAAAAATGACATGTAGAAAGGGGCAGGTGGTTGACAGGCTCAGCAGAGCACTGATCGTGCTGTAAAAGACATTAGGATGTGGGAAGGATTCCCATTTTCTGTCTGGTTTTAGCCTAAACTGGCCAAATGTTTACGCACAATGATTCTTACACAAGTTCTCTCCCAGAGCAGTTCCTTGTTATCAATTTTATCCTCAATTTTTTTTTAAAGGACAAAATATTTCTAGGCATGCATCCCTAGGATGTTTGTTTTTTGACTGAGAGTGGCTAAATAAAAAAAGCATGCTAATTAAACTCACCACAAAAAGGATATGAAAACTCTGGGGTCCTGTCTGTCCACCTCCTGTGTGCAGACAGACAGACAGACTCCCTGGAGCTACCCCAGGGACTGAGCATTGTAGACATCACCAGGACCTCTCATCCTGGTCCCCAGTGCATCTTTTCAAATGCTCTCCCTTTCACAAATGATCTTAAGCAAAATTAAGGAGTTGTTTGTTAATGTTGGAGTTTCCTATGTAAAAGGATGCGTTGACCTTGGTAAAGGAGAAGATGAGGTTAAGCGCAGAATAAAAATTCATCGAAGTGGTTGGGGAAAAGATATGAGGCACCTACCTGGTGGGCAGGAGCTGTGAGGTGAAACACAGAGAGATTGAATCTGCTTCCACTCTACAAAATAAACATGTAGCAAAACCATGAGCTGAGTCTGAGTTCACACTTCTCCCTCAAGACCATCATCCCTGAGTAAACTGGGATTTTCACTTTGATAGGTTTGGTTTGGGGTTTCTTGGGGTTTTTCTTTCAGTTCCTTGAGATGAGTGACTTGAATGAAGTCAAAAACAAGTGGTAAGCTGTTGCATCAGGCTCTCAAAACACAGTGCAGCGCCTGTAAGCCCTTGTCTCATGCAACTGACTCACAGAACTGGTGTAAAGCCCAAATTCTGTGATTTCTCATCAACCTAAGAGCAAAAGGAAAAGCCACGTGGCAGCATGGATGTCAAGATCACTCACTTACCTGAGCAGAGCTGTGGGAAGCGCAGAGCAGCATGGTCCCATCCTTGTGTCCCCATCTCTGACAGCAGAAACAGCTGGATCCCGATGAATTCTGCAGCTGGAGTCACAGAACAGCTTTTTCTCCCAGGAAGTTACCTCTGAATCTCCCTGACATGCTCAGTGCTGGTCCTGTGTTGTTTTAGTTCAAACCTGACATTTCAGAGTTTCAGGCTTGGGAAAATGCACTGTTCACAAATAGATACTGAAAACTTCCCTGTGCTGGCGTTCAGGAATCCTATGCCCTTTCCCCAACTCTGAGAGTTCTATGCAATCTCCATCTGTAGCTTACTGAGTTTGCTTGGCCTCTTTCAAACCCAACTTTGAAAAATAAAGGGGCAAAAACTCTAAAATGCAAACTTCTTTCTGTATTTACTCCTCAGGTAGAAGTTCTTACAGCTTTGAGCAATTAACCTTCAAACATGCAAAACTATTTAAGCAAGAAGGGAATGACAGGTTGTATCCTTACAAAGTAAAGTTTTTCCTAAGGAAGTTTAATGATGGGAATGCTGAAAGACTTGTGGCTTTAAAGTCCTGGTCTACCACGTTTGAAAACAGAAATTGCACCCCAGGGCAACTTCTGACATTTGTTTTTTCTACCTTAAAATGTGATGAAAACTAAAAATATAGAAGTTCACCTAATAAAGACACCCAGGATTTTTTTTTATTTGAAAAAGGTGAAATAAAACCTTTTGTAATTTCTAATAACTATATTTCCCTTCTAATGTTGATGTTTTAAAAGGCTTACCCCTTAAATATATCCTTATCTTAAAACCATGTTACTCTAAAACATGATACCCCCATGGAAAATACCCAGTTCTGTCACAGAATCACAGCATGTCAGGAGTTGGAAGGGACCTGGAAAGCTACCCCAGTGCAACCCCTGCCAGAGCAGGATCACCAGAGCAGTCACACAGGATCACGGCCAGGGCTTTGGGTGTCTCCACACAAGGAGACTCCACAACCTCTCTGGGCAGCCTGGGCCATGCTCCATAACCCTCACACTCACAAAGTTTGGCCTCATCTTCAGCTTGAACCTCCTGTGCTCCAGCTTGGGACCATTCCCCCTTGTCCTGGCATTGGCCATCCCAGAGCAGAGCCTGGCTCCTTCCTCCTGACACTGCCCTTTCCCAATGGATCCCCAGGAATGAGGGCAGCCCTCAGTCTCCTCTGCTCCAAGCTCAAGAGCCCCAGCTCCCTCAGCCGCTCCTCAGCAGGAGATGCTCCACTCCCTCCAGCATCTTTGTGGCCCTGCTGGACTCTTTCAAGCAGTTCCTGTCCTTCTTGGCCTGAGGGACCAGAACTGAACACAATATTCCAGATGCAGTCTGGAATCAAAGTTCAATGTATCGCAATGTTTCATTAGAATTACTGTTCTGGGTGAAAAGGTTTTACTCAACCTTTATTCAGCTTAGAGCTCAATGTTAGATCCTGAACCCTAGTTAATTACTTCCTTTAAATAAACATTTTCAAACCACCACACAGAAGCACCTAACATGCCACAGTGAAATAGAAATAATAATTATAACGGATTTAGTATCCTCAAAATGTGACTGTATTTCGGTACCACACCATCAAGTTCATAATGAATGACAATGAATAAACATTGCAAACCTCGAAGGAAAAGGTATTACATTGCGGAGGAGGTATTTGTTAGCTTTGCACATACTTTTGCCTCTGACAAGAAGCCAGAAAATGACTCACATTATTTGTCAGAGGAAAAAAGCTTGCAACAGAGAGCTCTGAACATATAAAAAATGAAATGAGAAAATGAGAAAGAATGGGAAATATATCACCAAACAAACAAATAAAAAGAAACCCACACAAAAACTTTTGAATTTTACAAGGTAGTTTCCCATAGAATATCTTTCAGGTCATCAAAAAGTGGGAGGGGGGGGAAGATAGAAAAACTTTTGGAAAGGCAAATGTGAATGGGGAAAGAGCCCCACAAAATTACATGTTTGCTCTTTCTACTTGTTTTGCATTAAGCAACTTACCAACTCACCATTGTATATACACCACAGGTTGAAATTTTGGTTAAAACAGTGAGGCAAGCGTAGCCAAAGCATGCAAAATCTGACAATGAGAGAGATGCCAACCTCCACAAATTATTGATGTTGGCAATAGAGTTGAGAGAATTTCCCCCCACTCTTTGAATAGCAATATTAATGTCTGCTTTGGCCTTTAACAATAAGCATCTTCAGCAGCCTGCTAACCTGCAGGGACCACCAACTGTCACAACTAAACTGATATTCTTTCTTTGACTGGGTTCATCTGAAGCCTGCAAGATAGAGCTGCTCCTTGGACTGGAGCCTCCACACAGCCATAAATAATTCTCTTGTCTCATGCTGCATTTACCAAACCCAGTTGCCTTCGGCTTGCAAAGGATACATCTCATTTCATTATTCCTGGCTGAGTTTTTTAGCTTAGTGTGGTGCTGCAAGATGTTTCTGCAGAAACACTGCTGTAGGAAGAGGGACCTTAGGGGAAACCTGGGAAGTTTGGGGTTTTTTGCTATTTACTCCTATCCTCATCTTATCTCATCAATGAAATTGGGCAGGATGGTAGATTTATAGTGCCTGAAGATAAGAAAACATCTCTCAGATAGTTTTCATCAGTGGGTTTGCCTCACAGACACTCAGGAATCTGACAAACTCTTCCAGCTGCTGATGGGTGTCACAGGATGTCAGAACACCCCAGGGACATCCTGCCCCAGTAGAAGCTGCAGCCTGTGCCACATGCAGAAATGAAGAAGTGGGATATCCCAGCCAGTGACAGGCAGGACACCAGCCCTGCGCAAGGCAGTAGAAGTGCTGAGCTGAAATCTCACGATCGGTAGACGAGGAAGACAGTGTCACTGCAGACTACTTCTTTAAAAAGAGGAGTTTCATTTAAAATAAACCATGAGGTTACCAATTTGGCTCATAAGGTTAACCTGAGATAAGATATGTAGTATTTTTATCCTTTATTATTTTCTCTTTATCTGCTTCAGTTAAAGCAAAGACTGAGACACTCAGTACATGACCCGACTCCTTCAAAGGACGTGTATCCCCCCACCTGCCCTGGCCAGGCAGGGCGCAGCTCCAGCACAGGGACGTGGAGGCACAGGGCCATGGCAACCCTGGCCACATGCTCAGCTTGGGTTTGCTCCTGCAGCTTCAGCCCAAGAAGTGACTCGGCACCAGGTAGGGTCCTCAGCCACACCGCAGCACCAGCAAGTCCCTCAAGAACAGTCAGAGGAAAGCTGACAAGGATATCTGCCCCAGCATTGCATTTCTCAGGAGACATGGCCAGAGGGATACAGACCTGTCCTGTGGCCAACAGAGCCCTAAGGAGGGTTGTGAGTGGACCTTCCTGCTTCCCTTGGGGCAAGTCACTGGAGACTGAGCACATGCCTTCAACAACAGAGCAGCAACAGAGAATTGTTATACTTTTATTATTATTATTATTATTATTTACAGCTGTTCTTGCAGGTTTCCATTGAGTTAAAAGTTACAACAAAAAAGCACAGAAATTATTAACCTTGGACAACCAACCCATGACTTAAGATTCTGCCAGTGCTGCATGCTAAATCTGCAGCACCTCTGTAGACATCTAGTTTTACAAGCTAAACATGCAACCCTTGCTTGCCTTCAGCCACATTTACAGGACCTGGTGAGCTCCTTCTCTAATCTCTAGTGACTTCTTCACACATTAAAAAGTCAAAAAAGCTAAGAAACAACCAGACCAGAAGCAAAGCAGATGGTCATGGAATTCATCTGAGCCAAAGCTGGATTAGCAATGAGAGTTCGTGACTTGTGGTTTTAGTATTCAGTGTCACTTTCCAGTTCTTCAACCTTGATAATATCCCTTGGTCTGCCTTTCTGCAGCTGGTCCTCAACTCCGTCATCCTCAGCAGTGAGCTCTGCTTCCCAAAGCTGATGGTGGTCATGAAAAAGGCAGTAAAGAAGCCTCCCAAGAAGTTCTGATAGAGATAAGAGAGGGCAAGCAGCTTTGGCCACCTTCAGGCAGCTTTGTTTCTTCAAGAATGTTGCAGAAATTATGCAACTTTGTCCAGCTTCAGGAAACTTTGTTGCTTCAGGAATGTTGCAAAGTATGAGCAGCTTTGGCCTAGAGCGAAGAGGCAGGGTATAAGGAAACCACAGGTACAGATGAAACCTGACAACCCATAAAGACAGTATCTCTCCCTCAGGAGTGTAGAAAACAAACACAAATGTTTTCTTGGCTATGAAAGTGAAAACAACTCTCCATCAGCCCTTCCACAACAGTTCATAACACTGTATTAAATGGATGATGCAAACCTGCTATTGCATTAATAGCTTTCGGAAGTAAACAAGAGGGATCCTGACTGCAGCTCAGGTCAAAGGGAATAAAGAGAGGATTCACTCCCTGCTCTTTCTCTTGAACACTAATTGCTAGTTCAAAACCTTTCCAGAACAAAACTGAGTCTACCAAAAGGCTGGAAAATGCCTCTCAACTTTGCAGTGCTTGTGCCTTTGGCTGGGGCTGCTGAAGGATGCCAGAGCCAGGACCACCTGCTCTCCTGTTCCCCAAGGAGGACCTCTGGATGCACAGGGGTGTGACAGCCCCCAGTGTGTGTTGTCATTCCATTTCTACTGAGAGGCTCCCTGTCAGGGACAGAACAATGCACTCGAGGATCTGAGTACTTGGTCAGTCCCAGCTGATTCTTAGGTCGGTTGCACTGAGTTGAATCTCCTGACCTTGGAGTTCAGGTTGCCCAAGAAAGTTAACCAAAAGAGCCACAGTCTTCTGTGACACAATGAATAAATCCTTGTTACATATCAAATGGCCTTTTGTCCTGGTTTGAGCTAAACAGAACTAATTTTCTATTTAGTGATTTTACTTTTCAGCTCAGTCTCTTTTAAGTGGCTGAACTTGCTGAAGTTAGCAGCATAGGTTGTTTGTTTTTTTTCCCCAGACAGTGTGTACTGATAATCTCAAGGCCATTGTCTCACCGTGGGAGTCGTGTCTGTGCCTACAGAGGGGGAATGGACCCAAAACTGATCAACAAAATATTCCATACCACATACGTCATACTCGGTATAAAGCCGAGGGATCACGAGGGTCTCGACTCTTCCATCTTGGATCCCTCTTTCTGACTTGATCCTGCAATGGCCGAAGTCCAAGCAGAACTCTGCTGGTTCATCTGCCTCTGATCCTGATCCGTGTGTTCCTGCATCAGCTCCCACTGCTGCTGGGTCTGGACTGGGACTTTTCCAGTGCCCTGCTCTGCAGAGCCTCTGGTGACATCATCACTGGGGGGTGGGGGGGAGTATTTTATATTGGTTCTGTAGACATATTTGTACATATCTGTATACATGTCATTATTTTCCTATTGACATTATTATCCTGTAGTATTGGTATTATTGTTTTATTAAACCTGTTAGTTTTATTTTCCAACCCGTAAAGTCTCACTCCCTTACACATTTTTCTCTTCCCTTCTGGGGAGGTGAAAGGGGTTAATAGAGAATGTCTGACCAGGATTTAGTGGCCAGCCCAGCCCTAAACCAGGACACTTTTCATTTCCTGTAGATTTGAACAAGTGATTAGTGGAGGTTGTTCTTATCTTTGGTCAGAGGCCGGAGTGATGGCTGAAGCCCAGTTTGTCCTCCATCAGTTCGAGGAAGACACTGGTTTTCCCTCGAGTGATATATCAAAGCTGAATGGGAGTAGATGATCCAATGTTCTAATTGCTAAGAAACCTAATGTAACTTCCAATTAAAATGCCATGAAAATCGATTACTTTCCCTCTTTATTCAAAGGCCTCACCTGTCTTCAAAATGACCGGCTTGCACTGCCAGTTGCCAAGTATTCTGCAGAACTAACGTACATTATTTCAGACACACTCACCTGCTTCAGAAACAAACAAAATTATTATAATGTCATTTATGGATTGCTTATTTAAATTATTCCACTATAAATACCACTGTGTAGGTAGCAGCAAGCACACCTTGCCCTGTGGGCCATCCTGTTTCCTCAACAGTATAAACTACTTCAGACTAATCACACAGAGAAACTTTTAAATGAAACATTCCATATTCAACAGTACAATATTTGCAGTCAATAGACTGCATGGCCTCTCCCTTCCTGTTACAAACAGCATCCCACATAGGGATTAATCATTCCTCAGAAACAGTACAACCAATAGCAGAGCTATTGGCACCTCTCCCATCTCATCAAAAACAGGGAACTCTTGACGTAGCTTGAGTCATCTTCCTAGCAGTCCTTTTCAAGCCTATACTCATCGCCTTCCAGGTGAACGGACTTCTGATTTTCAGCTAACATGACTTTGACCTCTCCAGTTTAAGCCAAATCAAGTAGCCTGTAGTGGAGGAAAACAGCTGGCTGTAATTTAGTGAAAGCCTCATCCCATTGCAGCCAGCATAGTTGACCAGGGCACAGCCAAATCGATACGTCTTGATTTGCTTTAATAGAAATTTTTACTTGTTTTCACATTCTCTGGAATTTAGCAGTATTATTCAACATTAAAGAGTAAGAATAATAAAAACAGAAACTGAATAAACCACAAAATGAGATCACTGGTTGAAATTACATTCATTTTTTAGAGCAAACTCTCTCTTCTGAGAACTCATCTATTAAATAAAATCATTTTCTGGCCTGCCTGAACATTTTGGATATGCACTTACAAGGAGGGCTGTGGGAAAACACTACGGCTGAAGCAATGGCTCAGTCCTGGTGCTTGACTAGGAGTTGCACTCGATGCTTCTCAGTTGCAATGCAAGTAAGGCAAAAAATTACTTTTAAAATAGCACATTTACAATGAAAAGGACATAACAGGAGGAGAAAGAGAATGAAATAGGGTTTCAACTGCCTGACCTTAAACACCTGATTGCTAAAAACACGTTCCTGAGCAAAATCAGACCAGGAATCAAGATCTAAACCAAGTCTGAACCCAAATATCACACAGTTGTGTGTGTCCTGTTCAAAAATTAGGGATGAATGAGCAGATAGACATACCTTTACTCAGTGCCTTACACCGCAGTCTCACACAGGGAAAATATTCCCAACAACCTCTTGCAGCAAGCTAAATGCCCTTACAAGTCTCCAAATAAACTGCACTGAAACAAAACACATGGGACTTTTCCATCAGCATCAAGTAAAAGCAAATGCACAGCTGAAAATAGATTCAAAGCATCTATAAACATGAAGCTGAGGTGTGAAGATAAATTTGAATCCTGTTCTCAGTGAAGGTCTACCAGCGATTCACCTATGAAAAAGAGTCAAAGGCACAAAGACCAGAAATAAGGATTCAGGTCAGTGATGCAAAGGCAAGTTCTGCTCACATCCATAACCTCAGCCAGAATCTATCACAAGGAAAGCTCTCACTGGTGCCATCTTTAATTTCCCAAAGAGGTGGTAATTCTAAAAACTACAAGCCAGAATTTCTCAAAACAAGTTTGTGTTTACTCATCCCTAGTACACACTCATATTAAGTAAGCCATTTCCCTTGACTTGGTCTGGCTTTTACATTACTGCTGTTCTGCATGGGGCAACAGCTTGAATTGCTTCCAGATGAAATTACAGAAAGCTGTGTACAAAGTTCTACCAACACTGAAGCAAATTATTTAGCTTTTATTATACCTGCTGCGACTTGAAGTTCTTCACTGAAACTTAGAGGAGGGAGAGAGATGGGTAGAAGAAACTTCTGATCAACTTCAATATTCGCTGTTTCTACTCAGCATAGAAAAATCCTTGTGTTCTACTCCAGAACACAACAAATAAATTTCACCATTCTGGAATTATAAAGACTTTTCTTTTAGGGCATAGCTCTGCAGTACAGTGGCATAACTGATCTTATCTTGCCTGCACGAGGCCCCATCATTCGCCTGACTCTTCAATTCTAGCAGAGCTCTGCAGCACCGCTTAAGCCTGCCACGTTTTAGGGTGAGAACGCCTCAGAAGGCTGGTACATGCAGTTTTCCTAAACCAAACTGAGAGGTTCTGTGGTTCCTTTAATGCTAAACATATCACCAATAACAGGGGGTTTTCACACACATAGTAACCAAAAAGAATGTCACTTTATGGGAGCAGAGAATTCCTACCCTGTATATGCCTTCGGGTCTAACAAATACTCTGTGGCACACATTAATTTAAAATTCACTGCCAACGGCACATCTTAGTTTTCTAAAGCTATACATTACAATTGCATGGATTTAAAAGATCCTACAATGACATAATGGTGGACCACAACAAATGAGTGATTAAAATGTACAGCACTGTACGTTACAGCCTTAATTGTTCCAACATTATTAAAGACCTGCACTGTGCTTTTAAAGGGCTAAAGATATCCAATGGCAGATTAAAGAACTGAAACAATTCTATACCCTCTTAAAAAGTTACTGGACTTCGAAAATCCAATGGAGTACGTGCTGATTTAGAATTGGGGTTTTTGTCCAACTTTTATTATTTTTAATTCTTGCAACTATTAATTCCACCCTGCTGGAGAATTTCAAAGAAATCTGCTTTTCTTCTATGGCAATTTGCACGTAGCCAATGGGTTTTCTTTAACAGAAACTAGGAAAATTCTGCCCTGTGGTTCTTCCTCCCTGTGCTGGTTACAGGCTTGAGCTTGAGCTCAGTTCTGCTTTGGTGTATAGGTAGAAAATCACATTTCTCATACTCCCTAGGGAACTTTTCATTAACTAAGTGAAAAGAGGCACCAAATAACCAAGAATATGTCTTGTATCAGTTCTTCCATTAAGACAGCTGTTCCTGTTTCAGTCCTGTAATAAAAAGGAAGCCAAGCTCCACTCAGTTATCATTCTCTAAACCTTTTACAAATGCCAACAGAGGTCAATAAAAAGCTCTAAAAGTCCTTCCTTGGGGTCCCCTCCTGGGAGGAATTCAGGAGTGAGATCAGCAGCACCAGGAATCCCCATACCAAATGAAACCCAGTGACTGTACTCCAGCAGAGAGGAGATGCAGGAAGGAAGGAGGGACATGTGTGCCTTTGGGCTTATAGAACCCAGGTCCACCTTCCCAGAAACTCTTCCACAGAGGCCATGAGGGGAAGGGAAGGTAGGGAGACAGGACAAGGAGGAAAAAGGGATGTAAAGGGTGAATGGAGAAGCCTGCATAGATGAGAGAGCTGACTGTGTTGTAATCAAAAAGCTGCCTTCCTCCTTACCTTGCCCCAGTAACATCCATAGCCAGTGGTGTAAGGTTGCTTTCAAATCAAGCAGTGACTTACATCTCCAGAGTTGAGTCTGCAGGAGAAAGTTCATGGAAAATTTTAGGTTCTTGCCCATCAGTAAAAAAAAACCAGGCTTGTTTAGGAAAGGAGGGTGGGAACACAATAAGCATGCCCCAAGCAATGAGTGATAAAGAGAATATGCAGAGGCAAATGTTTAGAGGTTTTCAAAGAGGAAAACCAGAATAAAATTTGAAGGAAAATGATACATTTAAAATGAGGAGAATTTCTAGTCTGGCATTTAACTTATTTTCACATGATATATGATTCACTGAAGTGATATTCTCTGAAGTTATATGATAAACCAGAAATTGTATGTTTCGTTTCTGCTGCCTTGGAGAAGTTGTATTTGCTAGGATCTCAGCCTCTGTTTGTTGCCATGTGGAATCAGGGTCCATTATCAAAGGAGATGCAGAGATATGAAAGTGCTGAGAGGATGAAAAATTGGTGCTTTCCAAACCACAATGGTTACAGACAGCGTGGTTCTGAGCCAGAGCCACAGTCCCTCTCTTTGGAACAAACCCCCTCTGGGGCCAAGGATCCCAAATTTCTGTCTGGGAAGGAAGACTTGGTTGAGTGGGACCCCCCTCAACACAACCAGGCTCTAACTGCACAAGCATCTCCCCAGAACACGCACACATCTTTGGTGCAAAAGATGGATATACTATGGGAAAAGAATAGGGAAGATCAGGACACCTCTAACTCTGTGTTCCCAAGTGACTTGTGCAGATCTCTCAGCAAGACCAAGCTTTTCATACCCATCGAGGGCCTTAATACTCAAAACAATATACCTCTAGGTACTGATGTCTGTGTTGATGTTCGATATGTCACAACAGCTTGCATCATGATATGGTCAAACATCCACTGCTACACAGTCTTGGGAAGCTGGGATTTGCAGGCTCCTATGCCACATGTCTGCTGGTCTTGGGACTCCCCAGGCAGCAGGAGATAAGCTGCCAAAACATCAAATGTGCCCTCTAAAGCTAGCAAAGTCCAAGCTTCTGAGCTGTCCACCAGACTAGTGAATGAAGTAACCTGTCATCCTTGAAGGAAACACCATCAAAGAGGTTCCATTAAACACTCAATGAATCAGCACTTCCCAACAAAAAGCGTCAGTTTTCTTTCCCCTTCACTCAGAATAACTGTGTGATCTCTGGCCTTTTGAATAAACAATTGGTAGTGGAAGAATGTATGCGTGAGCTGTTGGTCAAAGACCTCTCAGGCTTCCCATAAAATAGTCCTAAGGGAAACACAATTCTGAAAGATGTAGCTGTGGTCCTGACACAGGAAGGTCATCTGTCCATGCTGACCGCAGAGCAAAGTTGGACAGCTGGAGATCTGTGATACAGATCTAGGTCATGGCATGATTTTGTCTGTTCTCTTGCCAGTGCCTCCAGCTGTGGGTTTGTTTAGGAGCTGAGGTGGAAAGACTTAAACAGGCATCCAGCTGCTGCAGTGTCTCTGAGAAATAAAAGCTGCAATCTTACATGTCCCAGACCGAGCATCTGGACACAACAGAGGTTCCCTGAAGAATCTTAGGAAAGGAGGAAGCACAGCACAATAGAAGTGATAATTCTTGTAATGAGGTAATTAATGTAACGAGATTACAAAACTCATCTGGTTTTGAACTTTTAATCTTCACTGAAGGAGGAAGACAGGCCATGATGTTAGGTCGAGAGAGGTTCTCCTTCTCCTCTACTCTGCCCTGGTCAGATCCCATCTGCAATATTCTGTCTAGTTCTGGGCCCTCAGTTCAAGGACAGGAACTGCTTGAAGGAGTCCAACAGGGCCACAAAGATGCTGGAGGGAGTGGAGCATCTCCTGCTGAGGAGCAGCTGAGGGAGCTGGGGCTCTTGAGCTTGGAGCAGAAGAGACTGAGGGGTGCCCTCATTCCTGGGGATCCATTTGGAAAGGGCAGTGTCAGGAGGAAGAAGCCAGGCTCTTCTTTGTGATAGCAAATGCCAGGACAAGGGGCAATGGGAGCAAGCTGGAGCATATGAAGTTCAACCTGAAGATAAGGAAAAACTTTTTTACTGTAAGGTTGACAGAGCACTGGACCAGGCTGCCCAGAGAAGTTGTGGAGTCTCCTTCTCTGGAGACATTCAAAACCCGCCTGGACGTGTTCCTGTGAGACCTGGTCTAGGTGATCCTGCTTTGGCAGGGGGGTTGGACTGGATGATCTTTCAAGGTACCTTTCAACTTCTAATATTCTGTGATTCTGTGATGTTTGCCTGCAGCCATCCATGTTCTGGGTTTGTGCCCTGCCACCTGGGAGGAGGCATGCCAGAAGATGCAGGGCTGGCCATGGTCCATCCTCCCTTGGGAGCAGGGTTCCTAGGTTGGTATCCAGCTCACAACACACCCTGGGTAAAAGGAGGGCAAATTGCTACTGCCTGACACAACGCCGACCTGGCAGGGGCAGGCGGCTGTCACCTTCATCTTTGCGGAGATGGAAACATGAGGAGACCAGAAAGGTTCCCAACCTCTGGTGTGATTCATTCCCAGAACAGAGACATCACCTTGCCTTGGCTTGGAAGTGTCAGATCAAAAGATTCAGAAGTATCCTGAACTTTCCAGGTGTTGTTTTTGCATGCGCGGCAAACCCAGACAGCCACAGCCATGTCAGCAAGTCATGTCAGACTGGGAAAACTGGAGTGTCTTTAACAGACACCAGGACTGCAAAATAACTGATATTGGACCAGGTCCACAGATTGACAAGGGGCTGAATTTCCCAGGCCTGCTTAGGCAAGTGAGGAGATGCTCTGTCATCATCCGAGCTCTGGGGGAACACCAGGATGGTGACACTGACCTTGTCACAGAAATCTTCAAGAGGCATTGACAGGACATGCACTGAGGGGCTCAGGCTCCTTTCAACATTTGCAAGGCGATGTTTTGCTCCTCTTTGTTCTGAATTTCAGCTAACTTTGGTCTGGACAGCCATGTTTACATAGTTCTCCCTGCAATGTCAACATCATCTCCCATATTTCCACTGCTGTTAGCCCAGCACAGACTTCTCCCACCATTTGGTTACAAATGTCTGGAGAGTTTCAAGAAAACTGAAATTAAGCCATGTCTGCTGGAAACAATATACCCTGCTCAGCTGAACTCAATTGCAACATCTTCCAGGATGAAGATCAGAACAAGCCAAACAAAAGTAGCATGTAATGTTTTCTGCTTTTCTAGTGCTGAAGACTAAGAAAGAGTTCCCACTGCAACAGCTAAAGAAAAGCCCTGGCATCTTAAGGCCAAGGCTCTGAGATGCTGCAGGTGACTAATGAATGCAAAAAACCACAGTGTTCAGAATAACATTATAAAAGTGCTTAGGGAACCTGAATCCTTAAATCCTTTCTGTCTCCCTTGAAAATCCCAAGCACGTTGTTTCCAGCTTACCTTTTCTGCACCAGTGGGCTCCCACCAAACAGATGGCCAGCTCCAGCATCAGGACCACTCCTGGGAAACAAGCTGTGCTTCCCGGCAGGTCCATGAGGTGGTCATTTCAAAGAGCTCCAAGGCTCGAGTCACATATTCACACTGTGTTATGCTTGCAGCAACAGCACAAACATTGCAGGAGAAGCAGTCGGCAACTGGCGGCTGGGAGGAAATGCCAGGCAGGGTACTGGGCTCTGAGTGCCTGGGACAGCAATCTGGGGAGCATGGTGGGTACTGGTGCCTGTTCTGGCATGGCTTATAGAGTCCCAGGCACAGCTTCCTGTGTCCTCAGCTCTGGAATTATTATAGAGGAAAGACTGGAGTTTGGTTTATTGACACTGGGATTGAGAGCAGGCAGGGTGGAACTTGCTGTAATGGCTCTAATGGCTCCCTGACACCAAACATGCAGCAGCTCCAAAGAGTTTTGAGATTTCATTTTTATATTGCTAAATGTTTGTATCAAAATAAAGATGAAAACAAAGGATGGCTTTTAGCAACACTACAACTTCATGTAATCCATTTGCTAGATGGAGGTGTACATCCCACTGGGGAAATTTCCTGCAGCCCTGAGCCAGGACTGATTTATGGACAAGAGCTATAATGTAAATAAAAGCTTACAGACAAGGACGAATGCCAGCCACGCTTGTGGCCAGTGCTCTCACAGCAGCTGTACCTTGTCCCAGTCTGCAGGAAGGAAAGAGGAGAAGGAACTGCAGCAGCTGCAGGGAATCAGAGTTGCAAAACCTCTGAAGCAGAACCGTTCACTTCCTGAATGCATCTGCCAGGCAGCTGGCACAGAAAAGGGAACAGAGCAGAGACCTGGCAAACTCAGAAACACTGCAAAGAGGAGGAAGACGTGAAGCTGAGCCATGGATGTCCTCACTGCAATTGTCTCTGTGGGCTGCGAGGGGCTTGGATGAGGAAGAATAACACAGCCTGAAAGACTTTGCAGGCAAGGAGTGGGTCAGTCTGGCCAGGATTGATCTGAGTTTTACTGGCCTGGTCCAACATGCAATTGAAATGTGGGAAACACAGTGCCCTCACAGTTATCTGCGGCAAAGGGATAGAAGCCATGTCAGAGGAAGAGGTACGGCAGAACATGCGACTTGGCTATCCATCAGCTTTAGAGCTCAGAGAAAGCTGATGGAGCTGGATGGAGTTTGGCAGACCAAGGAAAATTAAATTAAGCCATCTTGTTACATGTTAAATGGCTTCCTCAGCCCTGCAGACAGGCTGGATGTCCATCAGCAGTTTTGGTGTAAACCAGGACGAGCTGCCAGCAAGAGGAAACTGCTAGGAAAAGGCTGAGTAAAAGCCATCCCCACAGCTAAACCACAGGTCAGGCATTTTAAGGCAGTGACTTTCCAGCTGAGCCATGAAATGTTTGAAATGGTAATGGCAAAGGTGTTGTTCAATGCCCTCTCTATTTGTCACACCTAGTCCTGCTGTGCCTGCAGGCAGATGATGGAGCACAGAGGCTCTCTTGCCAAGGGCACATGCAAGGGGAGAGCAGAGCATCTTCAGACACTGTCTCAAAGAAACCTTCTCTGCTCAGATGAAAGGGAAATAGAAAAGCAAACATTGTAGTAACCAGCAATGCAAACACTGTTGGTTTTCAACAGTTGCCTGATAATATCCAAGCAGAAGAACAGAATGCATGGGGATAAAGTTACAAACAACTTGGTTTTCACTCACGTGTCCATGTAGGACCCTCCAGACAAACAGATGTCTTCTGTGGGAAGGAAATGAGCAGAAGTTAATACTGCGGATGTTTCTTGGGGACCAAATGATCCTGTATTAAGTCACTTTTACCTTAAACCACATTACAGTCTTGTAATGGGATACTTCCCCAGAACAAAGGTGCACACCCAGGGGAGACTCTCACAGCTCAGAGGACAGCACACATCACCTTACCTGCCACAGCTGTACCCACTGCTGCTGCCATCACCTTCACGTCCCTTGGTCCAGGCACCGTCTGGCTTCAGGAACCTGCCCACGGTTTCCAAACATTACAGAGAGAGCCGTGCTGAACTACTACAGAGTGTATAAATCCTGAAGCCCATTATCTGTCCCTCCCTTTTCACAGCCGTTTGTAATGCTTCAGTCAACCTCACAGCTCAGCGTGGGGCATATCCCTCTCAGCTGGTGTCATACTTCATTTAATTTCTTCACTGATTTAACATCACAGAATAAACAGAATGTTAGGAGTTGGAAGGGATCTGGAAAGCTCATCCAGTCCAACCCCTGCCAAAGCAGAATCAACCAGAGCAGTCACACAGGAACACGGCTGGGGGTTTGGGTGTCTCCACACAAGGAGACTCCACAACCTCTCTGGGGAGCCTGGGCCATGCTCCATAACCCTCACACTCACAAAGTTTGGCCTCATCTTCAGCTTGAACCTCCTATCCTCCAGCTTGGGACCATTGCCCCTTGTCCTGGCATTGGCCATCCCAGAGCAGAGCCTGGCTCCTTCCTCCTGACACTGCCCTTTCCCAATGGATCCCCAGGAATGAGGGCAGCCCTCAGTCTCCTCTGCTCCAAGCTCAAGAGCCCCAGCTCCCTCAGCCGCTCCTCAGCAGGAGATGCTCCACTCCCTCCAGCATCTTTGTGGCCCTGCTGGACTCTTTCAAGAAGTTCCTGTCCTTGAACTGAGAGGCCAGAACTGGACACAATATTGCAGATGTGGTCTCACCAGGGCAGAGTAGAGGGGAAGGAGAACCTCTCTCGACCTACTCACCACACCCCTTCTGCACATACCTTTGAAATAACTCAAGTGGCCAAAGAAAAGCAGAAGGCTGCTGCAACTCTTTCTCCTGCTCCTGATGCTCATCTCAGCTCATAAATTGGTTGCAATAATATTTTAGTTACGAAAAAAATGAAAGTATATCTTTGCCATTGATCTCAGTACTATTTTGCTGAGCAACAAATGCCTGCCACTGAGCAAAAAGGAAAAAGCAATTGCAAGAGATGCCTGGATGAATCTCCCAATCTGTCAATATTTCTGATGAAGATAAATTTTGTTGGTAAAAGCAAAGTTCCAGGCCTGAAAAAAAGAAGCCCAAGGCCATTAATACCAATGGAAATCAGACTCATGCAAGGGAAGGCATATTCAGCAGTGGGGAAGAGTGGGAGATGAAGAGGCTGGAAGAGAAGCTCCATAGGTCACAGAAGAAATCAAAAGAAAGGGGAGGAAGGGAGGAAGAAACTGTGTTCGAGGGAAGCATTTAGCAGGGCACTCCTCTAGGGATCAGTCCCCCATCAGGCACCTGCAAGGGGACTGTGTCAATAATGAGCAGCTCTCAGATTTTGAAGACTGGCCCTTTTTTGGGGTCAGGTAACTGCCAGCTCAGCCCAGCAGCAGCGTGGGACCATGCTAGAGCCCAGACTCAGATGTTCCTGCCCTCTGGGAAAGACAGCAAATAAAGCCAAGCTGTGCAAGCTGGGTTCATTCCCAAGTTCATTCAGCTCACAACAGCAAGCATGGGAGATGACTTCAGATCTCATTCCTCTAGCATGTCAGACCATCACTCTTATGGTGTGATTCCCCTGCTCTGCTTCCTCACTGGATATTTTTTACAGTTGTTCCTGGGAGTTTTCCCAATTAATACCAAGTGAAAACCTGTCCAATGGCACACAGTCCTTGTTCATCATATCTTCTTGGGATGTGCCAGAGAGTAACAGGGTTAAATTGTGACATGAAAGAGATATGAGCTGGGTATCAGAAAACGTCCTGGTGGTAAGACCAGGGACACGCTGGTACTGACTGTTTGGACAGGGTGTAGTCTCCTCCAGGCAGGCTTTGAGACCAGGATTCACAAACTTCCTTAAGGAATACATTGGTTTATTGAACCTGCCCGAAGAAGGGGTAACTGCATTCCCAAACCCATTTTCTGTGGTTCTCTGACCACTATAGCACCTGGGTCCAGGCAGACTCTACCCTGCCTCTAACTCTTGCTCAGGAAAGGAGTCAGGGGAAAGTCCCCTATCCCAGGTTTGCTCTGGTGCAAGTCTTTTTACTTTCCCACACTGAGAAGCTCTCACAGCTCCCCCTTCCCTGGGCAGACTCCAAAACCAGACTGGAGACAATGATGGCAATGTTTTCTCACATATATCCCACCACTGTGTTCTCTGTCAGGAAAGCCTTACCAGGGGCATTCACCTGGAGGGGTCTGGCAGCCTTTACCCTGCTCACCAGAAGAGCAGAATGGACTAGGGCAGTGTGGTTTGATGCTCTGCAGCACTTTGCATGGTGCATTCAGAACCTGTGGCCGATTGAGGTGTGGATGGCTTCTTCCTGAAGGCCCTTGACATGTGTGAGTTAGCTTTTGATGACCTACACTAGAAACAACCTTGGGTGTCTGCCCTGAATTATTTCTGTATAGCCACTAATGAACACTCACTTTTCCAAGCTCCTCCTGGTTCTACTGCATTGGCCTGCAGAGCTGCCTGGGTTTTCTCTGCTCTGTTGGCAGTGGGTTGAGCACCATTAAGAATTTTAAACAAACTTGGTTTTGAGAAGTCTAGTGCACGGTGCTTCCTGCAAATACAGTGCAGATACACAGTGATTTCACAGCACAAAAGTGCAAAAAACTTGCAAAAAGTAGCAGGAAACTGTAGCGAAAGTTGGGAGAGTTTTGTTTGAAGCTCGATTGAATGCTGTGTGTACATGCTTGCTACTGAGAAGCAACTAAGATGGTTTCTCAGATCTGATTGTACCAGATCTAACTGTTCTGCTCCACTCCCTGCCTTGCAAGGTTGACATCAACACCTGCAGCCTCCACCTCCAGACTGGATCCACTTCATCCACCTCATCAAACAGCCCTTTCCTCCGCAGTATCCCCTTCTTCCCCTTCCCCTCCACAAGCCAACACTGGAGGTTTGGCCAAAATTACAAAAATCCATGAGTAATCTATGGTTTTGCACCTCACTGTCCCTTATCTTGCAGGTGCAGGGATCCAGCTTTACATTGTACTGCTGGGAAACACCTGCATTTGTGACACAGTTAATAAATCTATTTTCTCCATCGGTTGTAAAATCAAGGTCAAACCCATTATAATTTTTTTTTTCTTCCAAAACACAGAATAGAAAATTTGAGGTGGGCATCAAACGAAATGTTCTTATGGGAATTAAAAATTTTATCTTTTATTTTTTAAAAAATCAAAGGGTATCTAAATTTAACATTGACGCCTCATTTGGAAAAGTAACATTGAAACGTTTTATACTGAAAAGCATTGAAAGGTAGCACTTTGTCAGTGCAGAAAAATCAGTGCAGAATTTGACAGACTGTTTTATTTGTCCTAAATTTGAAAATTCAATGGATAAGCCATTCATAAAGAAAATCTTACCCAGCTCTAATTAGCACTAAGTGTTACCATCAGTCAGGTAAAACAATTGCAGTCTTGAGCTTTGAACAAAACACTAAAGCGAAATAGCCACAAATGCAAACTTTAAACGGTCTGACAAAAATCTCCTTGCCAGAATGTCGCAGTTTCATTAATTCTCCATCAGTTTTCGCATTCACGAAGTAAAAGAGGAGGCTGTTAAAACAGTCAAGAGCAATATATCTTTTAAAAGCCCTTTCAGACCTGATAAAGAAGCAAGAAAAAGCACAAGTGCTCAGGCTTTCCCTTGAGTTAATTCTTTTAATGTCCTTCCTGATGAAATTAGAAAACTGCTAATGAACAACAAGAAACTTAAAGGAAAAGCCCAGCATTTTAACAAATTGCTTACACACACACACACACAATCCTGTGTAAATCTCACAGAAGATAGTGCGAGTGGAAATATCGCAGCTGAACCAGCTCTGCTGCAGATCCTGGCCACCCTCCTGCATGAGGTCCCTGCACTGGGGTTCCAAAAATGCTGAACCCCTTGGTGTCTGCCTGGGTACCACAGCCAGTGTCACCCAGGGACGGCTGGGCTGAAAGAAAGCCCCTGCCCACAGAGCCTCCTGGGCTTGCGCTGCTCTTGCTTGAGTGTTGGTAATCAGCTGAAAAGCAGTCAAACAGCCAGTGTGGGTGCTGTCTTTAATCAGACTTACGCTACTTTAAGTAAATTTAATTAAACCTCATCTAAATCAAATCCAAGAGAGCCATACGCCAGTTTGAAACAAGAGAGGGAGCTGAGGCAGCTGGAAATTTCAGATGTCTGGAAACATTCAGAGCACCTGCAAAGGTGGCTGTGGGAGCTGGTTAACAAATTCATCAAAAGAAAAGAAATGCAAGTTCAGGAGGGACAACCTGAGTGGGGCATCATGAGAAGGCGCTACCAAATCTCAAGGGAAATACCATGCTAGACAGTCAGGACAACCACAGGACAGTCCTGTGGGGCAAGGAAGAGATGTTCCTCACCACCGTGAAGCTCTCCAGTTTACATCCCATCTCTAAACTAATTAATCTGGACACAGATACACTATGGTAGCTACATAGGGTTATTATTTCCCACAGAACTTTGCACTGGTGTATCTGGTGCATGCTCCTAGCTTATGTGAGATGATGCTATTTAGATATGATCTGTGCCAGCCCCTAAAAGTCCCTCTGTGTTTCTCCCCAGCCATTGCCAAGTGCTTCTGCAGTTGTTTAAGACCAAAAACAGTCATGAGAGCCCTCCGACCTTTGCATCTGCTCAGCCTCCCGCCGAGAGGATGATCTCAAATCAAAGACTGATCCGTACCATCAGGATATCTGGGAACAGATAGGCAATGAACCAGTTTGGATTTTCTCCAGGGAAGAGCAATGAGGATGACTGGGAATGAGAGAGGTGAATTGCATGCAGCCTTGGGAATATTTAGGTTGATTCCTCAAATGCCAGAAAATGCATGAACCCGTCCCATCCACATTGCAGGCAGCTGAGGCGATGTGTGCAGGCATGAGGAGTGTATTCAGGTGAAATATGCCCAAATTTATACCTGTTTCGCTCTCTGCAGGTACGCCAGGGGCAGCTGTTTGTCCAGGCGTGTTCTTGTGCAGGGCAATGTGCCATGTGGAGAAAACCCCCAGCACCTGTTGCCAACCATTCACAAAACACTCAGACTCGCTTTCTCAAAATGTTTCCCTGAATGACCCTTTGGGGAACTGAGCATTAGATTTTATATTTATCTATAACATAAATGAGATAGGTAATATCATGTCATAAAGGAGAAGAATAACCTCAGCTAACTGCCACCTGCTTGTGTGAGAGTAAATCTTTGTCCTTGATGATTAAAACTTCCCTATTGTTATCAGCAGTGGTGTCTCTCTAATCTTGACAGTCCTAGCACTAACAGCATGACAGTGAGGTAGGTAGACAGTTCTCACAAACTCACCTTAAAACGTCTTAAAAAAAAAATTAATCCATTATTCCCTCAGCTGTCCAGGCCTCTGGTGGAAGAAAACCCTTTCTGCTTCTGCTTCTGCTTAGAAGATCAAAACAGTCTGGCTCATTTTTGAACAGTAAAATTGTAAAAGGAAGCCAGAATTTGGAGTGCAAAGTCCAGCCTGTGAACACTGAACTCTCAAAATCTGACCTGAGGCCGTGAGAAAATCTGCTTCACACCTTGTGCTTGTTCAAGCTGACAACACCAGCCACTTAAAAGTGAAAGAATCAAGGCTCACACTTGTTTTTGTGGGTGAGAAGGGAAAGCAAAGCAGTTAACTGTACCAACCATGCAGTGGCCTTAGGAGCTCACGCTCCAGCACCTGCTGCCATGTGAAGTCTCCACATCTGCACCTGTCCTCACCACAAAGTGAGAAAGCACCGTGCAACGATCCCCAGAGCCTGGCTGAGAGCCTCACTGCGTTTCCTGCCATCGCTTCACTTGTGGCTGATGGAGTGAGAAGGTGGTAGGGCACTCCAGGATCGGAGCTATCAGAACACAGCTCTGCTTCTTTACCAGCCTGGAGGGAGAAGTGGAGGTAACTCCTGAAGAAACATCATCAGGAAAGAAGCCAAGATGCTGAAGGGTTCATTACAGAAACAGAGATCCAATCCTGAAGACTTTCACCCTGTCTATACAGCACCAGTGACACTGAGTAAGGAAGCTGCAGGGGTATTTCTGTCCTCATTTGTCTAATGGGTTTTATGGGACCAGGGCTGGCTAAACTTTTTACTGTCTATAACATACATAACTGTATGTTATTGTCGTTCCCTTTGGAAGAAATGCATCTGTGCAAAACAAGTGTGAAATGATACCAAATTAGAGCTTCCCGCTTCCACTGGTGGGAGTGTTTTGCATTCGCTTTCTGCCGGTACCATTCATGGCAGAGAGGAAAAGCACTTAAGTCAGACTTAGTTTTCATTTTGGGATTGATAAGTCACCTCCAAACCTGTCTGGGTCTCAGCTAGCCTGTTCCCAAGGGAGATCTGCTATGTGTGTGGTGTGGATGGCTGTGTGAGTAAGTGCTTCTGCACCCTGAACAAATTACTGAAACCATGTAAGAAAGCTACAGTGCAATAGATGAGAGAATAGTTAATTGTGCAAATATCTGTAAAGCATTTCCAAGCTGCAGGAATCCATAAACCTTATCACAGCAACTTGGTGTTTTCATTTTTGACAAGGCAGGTAGGGTTTGTGCAATTCAAGATTATTGCATGTTCTTTCTAAGCATGGAAAGGAGGCCCGAGAAATTCATTCTGTGTTATTCCGTGTGGAAAAGTGTATTTTGAGGGGAGGCATTAACAAACCTTCCCTCTACCCTCCTGTTTGACAGCTTGAGGTTTGCAAAGTGTGAGCTATTTGGTGTAACTATTCGAAGGAGTTGACTTTCCTTCAGAAAAAAAACTGGAAGATGTATTTCTATATATTCTAGAGAGACAGAGCACCCAGTAAGTGGAAATAGAGAGCTGTCATTCCTTGGAGATACATAGGTATGTGTATATATATATATGGGATAAAAATATGGGATATATAGGTATATCCCAGTAAATGGAAACAATAAGAACAGGGGATCTTGTGAAAGCTGGACAATACAGCCTAGGACTCTGCAGTTTTCTACTTTGTTTACACTGCAAATTTCATTTCCAAATGCCTGTTTTCACTGAGTAGCTAAGATCTCCCTTGTCCATCTGAGATGCTTGGATCTATTGTGTTCAAACTCGATGGCTTTCCATGTGCGACCTGGAGAGAAGAATCAACTGTAGGATAGCAAATCCTTGACATGAAACATCACCAGAAGCATCTCAAGACAGGCAGGGGAAGCTTTGCTGGGGCACCCACACTGGCTTTTTTGAAGCCGCCACTCTCCGTGCACACAACTGCCTGCACAGAGCGGCCACGCCAGCTGCTTTGTTTTCAGTTGCTGGGACTGCAGAGAGGTTACCACCAACTGTACTTTTTGGAGTGACTTTGAAGTTGTTTTTTTCAAAGAAAAGAAAAAAAACAAGCCAGCTTCACTGGGAACAGGCACAGTGAAATGCGACAGTGTGGGAGGGCAAGCTAAATGCAGCAGAGAGGGCAGCACCAGCACCACATGGGTCTCACTGGGACTGGACTGATCCCATCGCTCTGTGACTGAGGGTGATACCAGCAAACAGCTTGGGTCTTGTTCTCCAGGCTGAAAGGGGCTTTGGCCTCGATGTCTTCTGCCCAGGCTCTGCAGGGATCAGCTAACAGTAGGGCTTACAGAAGACGGGGAAGCAGAAATGGTTGAAATCTGTAAAGAAAATGCAGGTAGGGCTGGTTGGCTGAAGCCAAGCTGAAGGGGAGGGTGAGAAGGGGAACAGTCAGAAAGTTTAGCCAAAGTGCAGAGTAATGAAGAAAAGTTTAGCCAAAGTTCAGACTCTTGAAGTTGAATGTTGGCCTAGGAGCTTTATCATAGCACAACCCCAGATCCCTTTCAAGGGGGCACCACAGAGGTAGCACAGAAACATAACTGGTGACTTTGGAGCTGTGGAGCAAGAAAGTAGCACCTTGTCCTCAGGCAGGTCTACCAGCTTGGAGAGGAGGGTGTCCCCAGGACAGTCTAGCACAGAGGATGGAAGAAGTTGTTACTTTTGCAGAGACATAGATGAAGAAGCAGTGGGACAAAGAGAGCTACAGGTTTGATTTTGCTTCTGCTGGTGTAAATCAGCTGCAGGTCCATGGTGGAAGGGCAGCAGAAGACCAACACACTTTGAATCATGGTAGAGATCTCGAGGGGAGGTGGGGTGGGGAAGAAGAAAAAAAAGGAGGAAAATTCAAGAACTTAATAAAAAGTTTTGAGACTTACTAAGATGGGTTTTTTCTTTGCATCCTTCTACATGGTACCACCTGGATCTTTACAGCAAAAGAGGCAATGGTTGACAGGGCTGCTCACCGATGGAGCAAACACCTAAGCTAATCACATTTTACTATCCATAGCCTCTGGGCATCTCAGCTCCAAAATTAAACTTCCTTAGCGGATGTTTGTGAAGTGGGGCACTGCCACTCCGATTAAGTGAGTTCTGAGTCAAGCGTACGGTGGGTGCATCTTGTAATGGAAAGGATATTTCTCTAATTGAGAGAGTTTCCTGGCTTTGACGTAACTGGGAAAATTATTTCTCAATGTCAGCTTTACTGTCAAGCCACAGCCACATGCTCACTATAAAGGCTCAAACTTGTCTTGCTTACGCCATAAGCACTACAGTTATTTATAGCTGGCATTTACACAGCTGCCACTCCCAGAGCACCCGAGACCTTCCCAATTTAAGGGTGTTCCTGCATCCTCCATCAGGGATGCAGCTGGAGGATGGAGGAACACAGGGGCTCACACTCAGCCCCTCACCCAGACTTTGGTAAACTAGTTGTTTCCATGTCAGCCACCTGAATCCCAAATGACTGCCTTGGCCTTTCATCTCTATTTGCTGTGGGTAAAGGTAGACAGAGGTGATGGGAAACAATGAAGATGTGCAAAGTTTTGCGTGCTTTGCATGTTTACCTGAGCAGCAGAATCTTCTAGTCTTTGCAAAACAATTCCGTAAATTGCTCAATTACAAAATTTCTCTTACTTTCTACTTCCAGTCAGGTTAAAAATAAAACCTTGTGCCAGGCTCATTGCTGCTGCAACCACACTTGTCTCAGCAGAGTTAAATGGGTGCAAGCACGGGCCTTTACCGTGTTGGTTTTTAGAAGTGCAACTTCCAGTCACAGCCAGAACAGGGAAACGGAAACCAGTGGTGAGCCAGTCAGTCCCAGCACAGGTCTTCTGTGCTCCTCGCCAGCAGGCCTCCGCATCCCCAAAACTCACCCCATCCCCTCCTGCTCAGCACCAACACCAAGATCTCTACAAGGCTGCCAGTGGCAATGTGTGTTTGAAAGACCTGAGGCAAGACCCAGTTCAATCCCACTCCTATAAGGTCCTGGCTTTGTGTTTAGGCAGAGGCTGGATGCAACTTAAGGAGGTTTGAAGTTGTCATGGTTTTGGAAGGCTCTGTCCTACAGGCTTACCCTTCTTTGTCTTCTACAAAATTGGCATATTATTTTGGCGTTGTTTCTTTGGAGGTGATTCATTTCTCCTGGAAGTCTCATGCAGCAAGTGCTGCCATGGGGAAGAAATGTCATTGTTTCACCAAGGGCAAGAGGCAGCAATGATCCGTCAACCTGTCCCATGAATTGCACGTGTTCCTGACATCACCACAGTTACAGCTGTAGGTACAACAGAGCTAATGTTATTCACAGTGTTCCTGACCATCACGAGCACAGTGCCAGGGGTAGGAACACGGGATACCAACCAAGATACAGGTATTTCTCCATGAGCTCCCCTATAATGGTATTCTTTGGACCTGGGATATCCATCTCAGCAGCCTTCCTTGGAGGCTCAGGGGAAAGGACAAAGCTCACAGCACAGGGCCATTTTACTGCAGCAGGTCTCACAGACAGGGACAGGAAGAAAATCTTGAACTCTGGTAGACCTAACTTCTGCTGGGAACAAAACACAAGCAGCACAGGGACGGGCTGGCTGTCCCACATGATAGCTACGTATGTTACAGAAGCCACAGAAGGCCCTTAAGTGTCTTCTAGGAGACTTTCTGTGGTCCTGAGAGCTGGCTGTAAAGGGAACAGGTCCCAGCTTGGGGATTTTAGAAACCGGTGAGTCAAGTATCTTTGAGGAACTGCTTGGGTAAGACCATGAGCAGGGCATGGCTCTTCATTTGGAGCATCCTGTGAACTCCTTCCTACCCCACACTGCCTTCTCATCTTTCAAGGTTATATCCGTATATCTAAGGGATGTCGGACATCTGCACTCAAATGCACACATTCATGCACACAGAACCTTAGAGTTACTACAGAACAGACCTCTGTA
This sequence comes from Mesitornis unicolor, assembly GCF_000695765.1. Classification (NCBI taxonomy): domain Eukaryota; kingdom Metazoa; phylum Chordata; class Aves; order Mesitornithiformes; family Mesitornithidae; genus Mesitornis; species Mesitornis unicolor. The sequence continues at coordinate 63,929 of NW_010156132.1, forward strand.
AACCATCATGCTCTTGCTGCATGCAGTAGAAGATGCTCCTATGGAGAAGCCACTCTACTCCAGCATTGCTCGACACCTACAGCACACTTCCACAGCCACCACCATGGCCACAGAAATATCTCTGAGCATCGCAAAAGAGAAACCTCTACCAGCATCATAGCCCTCCAGCCTGTTTTGGCCTGTTTAGTACCCAATCATCTCCACCCACCACCAGGTGAGGGATGGGTTCAGTCAAGAGGGAAGGGTTTGGGTCTCCCTTTCCCAGCTGCTCCATATCAGCATGGCTCTGCCCAGGGCCAGATGAAGAAGCAGCTAAGCACATCGCCCATGGACCACGCTGTGTTCCCGACAGCTGTGTGCTGAGTCTTCTCCAGTGCCAATGGTAAATGGGACTTGGTCTAGCAACAGAAATAAGCTCACAGTTTCTAACCCAGTAGCAATCTATTGCTGTAAATCTTAAATAACTATGACTTAAATCTTAGAGTCACCTGCCTTCTTTCTGCGTTTAAAATAAAGTGAAACCAACAGTATCCTGGTATTTGGGCTCAGAGCTTTAAACCTATAGGTTTAATAGTTCGCCTGGTACCAGTGCCACAGTCAAGCTCGGAAATAAGAGTGATCCACCATCCTGAGCAGACCTCAGTTTCTATTTTGAGTGCTGACTTTCTGCTCTAAGTTCAGTCCAAACACCTAAACAGGACTGGACCTTCACTCTCTGATAAGCATTTTGCTGAGAGGTTATTACTCTGCACTGCATGACAGGAGAGCAGGAACTGAGACAATTAAGTGACAAGCAAATTCCTAACAAATAAATGGAAACAAGTGGGCTGTGTTGTCAGCGCACTGGAAAGAAGATAACGATCAACTCCCGCTGCAGACTTTTCATGAGAATTGATACTTTTAAACCCTTGCAATGTCTAGCAGCATTAATTATATTTCACACCTCAGATGAACAGAAAAGATTCTCCAATATCTTATGGTGTCTCTGACAGGGTGAATACGGAGCTGTGCATTCCACTGGGACAGGATGTGCAGGTCACAGGTACAGAAAATATTGGATAAGGTTAGAATGACAAAATGCAGATGCAGATGCTGAAATTTCTCCAAATTTACTTGCTTTTTAACCAGTTCTGAGCTAGGAAGGAAAAAAAAAAATTAAGGGAAAAAAATCAATCATTTGAAACAATGGGCTGAGAAGCTTCCAAAATCAAAGCAGTTCAAGTCAGGCTCTTTCTTATGTTTTACTGTGAGCGTTGTGCTGCCAGGTTGACTTTTACAGCCCTTTGAAAAGTACTGATGCTGGCAGCTGGCAGCAGGGCTGAGGTCTCCATCCTTCCCCAGCTGCAAAGGCTGCACTGCTGCTTTTGGTGGTGGAGTCGGTTTCATTGCTGTTTTGAGGAGCTGACATCAGCAGCAGAGATTGTCCCAGGCCCAGGATTTCTTGCATTTGGTCTAGTACCCACTTCCCAGCAGACAGCTCTATGCACATACACTGGGCAAGGCTTTATTGCTGGCACCAGTGATATCAGTGCAAAGACACTTAATTTATGTGTCCAGAACAATAGCCTCAGGACCCTGGGAAAGTCACATAACTGGACAGTTTCCGACTTTGACACTTCTTACCCATTTACCGCAAATGACTTTAGCAGCCACCCATTAAATCATTTCAGAAAACTCATGGAAATATCAAGCAACAAAAAAATTCCACCCCGTCTTTCCATCCAGCCAGATATACATATATAAACATTTTTTTGGCTGAAAAAAAAGCAAACAATGAGTTGAAAAGTCATTTGTACCTTTGCGGTCCTGGCAAAAGTCCCTTATCCCTTCTTTAGCTCTCTCGGTTGTGAGTTCACAGAGAACAGGTACAGGGGCCGAAGCTTAACCAGGAAATAAAGAATTAGGTAGAAGGGAAATTCAACAAACAATGCATGATTGTTTTTCTGAGGTTAGGCTCATCGCAGAGCCTTGGGACCGCTTCCCAGCACATCGAGCCATTGTGACCTTCAAGATAACCACACGAGAAAAGGGCTCTTCAGCACTCTGAATCCTGAAATGACTGACTGCTTACTCAGGCAGCATCCTCCTGGGCAAATTACTCACTTTGTCACTTGTTCTGGTTTCTTTGCTTTCTCTCTGCAATGTGACACTGGAAGGCACCTCTGGGTCAGGCCCTGCGATATCTTCATCTCCGTCATGCTCAAAGGGCACGTTAGTCACTTGGGTGCAGAAAGGATTAAGCCCAAGATGCTGCAGGACAGCTTTGTGCATCCTGGTCTGTGTTTGCTCATATGGGGGATTTCTGTAAATATGTTTTATTTTCCTAGCTATCCTTAGCAACTCTTAACATTCATCCTTTCCAAGAAAGCCACCTAAGCAGAGAAACACCCACAGGCCTTGCAAGAATTGCTAATAAATTTGTCTCTTCTACACCTCTATGAAGTGTGACTGACTCTGACATGGAAGAGCAGGGTTTAGTGGCAGGGCAGTGGGGTGCAAGGGCAGACATGGCCCTTTTACCAAGCATCCCACTCAGCCCACCATTGGCATTGGCCTAAAACCACCTCATGGACACTGACAGGAGGTTCCACCACCACAGCCCGAAGTGAGCTCCCAGCTGTTGGGCACATCTGGATTTTTACACCAATGTTGCTCTCACACAAGGGGGAGCCCCAGAGCTTCAGGGCAGAGACATCTCCTGCTTGTCAGGGACAAAGAAGCCTCCTGCCACTGAGTTCCTTCACCATGGGAACCCCCAGTGCCATCCCTTGCCCTGGCACATTCAGTGCTCTGCTGACCCATTCCTAAAGCCTTTCTCCTGACATCTCCCTCTCACATGGCCACCATTCAGCTGGGATGCTTCCAGCAGGCACCTTCATTCCAGGAAGCTGAGCAATAGTTTCCAAACAACCCACTGTGATGACTTCATTAAATTAGTCTTATACCTTCAAAAATGGCAGGCCTGAACCTTCTCTTTGGTTTCTTGTTTTCCCTCCTGCCACTGATCTGCCATGACTGAGCCTCATGCTGGAAGGGTTTCAAGAAGGTTGAAAAGCATTTTTGAAGATGTATCCAAAAAGTCATATTCCCACAGGTAACCTCTTGGCAACATCACATACAAACCTGTAATTAGTTTATGTTGTCCTTGAGACAGCACTGCAGTGAGAGTCCTGCTGCCCTCAATTTTCCTCTCACTCAACTTTTAAGCTCTTAAAGGATTTGTCTGAATTCAGTGCTGAGCCCAACAGAGACAACCTGTCTCCCAAAACAGCATCTCTGGGGGAATTCATCTCCATCCCTACTCCATGTTATTACCATGATGGCACTAATATCGCATAAAAACCCTATCAGCTCACTCCAAATAGATTAAATTTACCTTGAATCTTGACTTTTCTCAAGCATCTCATAGCCAAGGCTGCAGGGAGGGACCTGCACAAAATCTGTCCATCCAAACTCAGCAGCAGCCACAGAAACCTTGTGCTTTCTTCCCTCTTTTACAGCAATGCAGTTGTGCAAGTAGAAAGGGCTGCTCAGGACAATCTAGTCAGTTTACCTCATCAACCACAAGATTTTCCTAAGTTTGCTGAAATTTGGAACCACCCCAAGGAAGCAGATACACTTTTTTGTTTTTCTTTCAGTGCTGGCTCAGATTTTCTAATCAACTGCCTGCTTTAACACTAGCCAGGGCTGTCTGATGTTTGCACATGAGATACCTGAAAGGTTGATACACAGACAATTACTAATCTCAACTGTGAGATATAAATCATGCCTGTGTGCTTTGTCACTTGACAGTAGCAACTCTATTCATCAGCAGATCAATTATGCTAATATTGCTCATAAATAACTCCTATTATAATTAGATACTGGTGTGAATATGACTTGTCTAACATGCTGATGTGCAAGTCTGTTCATTCAATATAAACTCAGGTAGAGTTCGTAAACCTGATTTTTAACCTTTACCTGGTATAAATCAGGGATAATTCCCTGATAATTCCACTCAATATTCTTTTTCCATAAATTTTCCTTTATTGTCTTGCATCCATAGTAATTTTTGAGAAACTTTATGACTGACCCTCCTTTTCTGCCCATTTGGTCTCTTCCACATCTCCCAGTACTGCCATATCATGCAGGACCCAGACACCAATTGTTTGCCCACAGGAAATCTGCTGTTTGAAAAGCACAGCTGGTCTGAAATATCACGTCTTACCAAGGACCAGAACTGAATTCCTGTTATCATCATCAATTTTCTCCATAAGCATAAACTGGTACCATACTGCTCTTGGTATACCTGGCCTTACACACAGTTTTAACTTGAGTCAGCATCACCAAACCAGCTCATCGGAGGTATGCACCTGCAGTGCCCAGAGCAGGAGGACCAGGACCCCAGTTGGGGACACCGGATGCTCCCAGAAGATCTGAAAATATGGCAGTGCCTCTACACAAAAATCCTTTTATGTGCTTAGAGTATATCCCAGCAGCTGTACATAACGAAAAGAAGAAAGCTCACATCGTCCTTTTGGATTTTAAAGGTGTCAAACTGTCTGTTTGGAAGTGCTGGTCTCTATCCTCACCTCTGTTCTCAGTCACGAAATAAGTATCATCAGCACCACCAGGCAGCCCTGGTGCTAAAATTTGAAGCTAACCCTCTGGGGTGGAGGCAAGTCTCTGCCCTTAACTATGCCCTTGCAGATACACATCTGGCCACTTTGCTAAGAGTGTTTTTTGTAAGGTGGCTTGCAAAAGTTCAATAGGATCTGCTGGTACCCTGTACCGCTGATATCTTGTGTGACACCTCTGCCCAGAGCTGACACACCATCCTCCCACTGCACCAACAGTGCTCGTCAGTTCCCTGAATGCCCTCCACTTCCCATCTTTTCCTAACGAAGCTGAATTTCTGCATCCTCACCTCCTCTGGATGAGCACTATAGATCCATGCAAAGAAGGACTATGTCCTTTCTCCAGCCTCCTGACAACACAGCCTTATCAGCACTGCCTTACAGTGGTACTGACCTGTTTAATACACCCCAACATGAAAGCATCAGCTACTCTCAGTGCTCTAATGATAGGACTAATATCAGATACCTCACCAGCTAAACACACAGGGATGTGTTTATCACCCATTTCCTACAGAGAAGGACCTGAAACACAGCTAAACCTGGTGTGTGCTGCAAGTCCCACATGCATCACCCACCACTGCACGTGTGGCTCGCTCTGTTTGAGGATCAGCTCAGCATGGTGACTTCTACTTTTTTTAGAAGCATCGGTTTGTCTCACAGAATGACAGCATGGTTTGGGTTGGAAGAAACCATTAAAGGCCATCTGCTCCAAACCCCTGCAGTGAGCAGGGACATTCTCAACTACATCAGGTTGCTCAGAGCTCCATCCAAACCGACCTTGAATATTTCCAGGGATGGGTCTTCTACCAACTTTCTGGGCAACCTGTTCCAGTGTTTCACCACCCTCACTGTAAAAAATTCCTTTGTAATATCCAGTCTAAATCTACCCTCTTTTAGTTTAAATCCGTTACCCCTTGTCTTATCACAACATGCCCTCCTAAAAAGTTTGTCCCCATCTTTCTTATAAGCCCCTTTTAAGCATTGAAAGGCTGCTATAAGGTCTCCCTGGAGTCTTCTTTTCTCCAGGCTGAACAATCTCAAGTCCCTCAGCTTTTCTTCATAGGCAAGGCCTTCCATCCCTCTGATCAATTTTTGTGGCTCTCCTCTGGACCTGCTTCAACAGTTCCATGTCCTTCTTATGTTAGGGGCCCCAGACCTGGACACAGCACTCCAGGTGGGGTCTCACCAGAGCAGAGTAGAGGGGCAGAATCCCCTCCCTCGCCCTGCTGGCCACACTTACTTTGATGTAGCCCAGGATGTGGTTGGCTTTCTGGACTGCAAACACACATTGTCAGCTCATATCCAGTTTTTCATCCACCACTACGCCCAGTCCTTTTTCCACAGGGCTGCTCTCAAACCCTTCATCCCTCAGCCTGTATTGATACCAGAAGTGGCCCTGACCCAGGTGCAGGACCTTGCACTTGGCTTTCTTGAACCTCATGAAGTTACTGAGCATCCCTGAGCATTACTTCCAGTGAAGCATCACCAGTCCTTGAGAGCGTATTTCTTTTCCAATCATCCCTCAGGTCCAAGGCCTGAGGAAAAAAATGTTTAAAAGGATGGTTTTGCCCTTTGCATGCTGAAAGACCGGCACCTCATCTCTGATGCAGAGCATGCAGCCTGCTTACGTGAGCAGATCTGGAGCAGATCTCTGCTCCCACAGCACTTGTTTTGTCGTCAACCCTTTCCCCTGGCTGTGTCGCTAACTTGGGATTTCTGCTAAAGCACGAGAGCTATAAGAAATCCAGCTTGTTTGCTTGTCAACTTAATAAATAAACCTCATTTCTCAGATTGTTGTTTTGATTAGCTGAGTGGAAGCTGCTGTTTGAACAGTAAGGTGCTTATCTGAAAACGTAAAGCCCTTGAATAAGCTATTCCAGAGTACTGAGATCATATCCGATAGCCCGGGCTATTTTTAAGTCTCTGTTTTATTTAATGCAACTAAGTTTTCATGTTAGCCCAGGAACTCAGTGCTGGATCTGGGATATAAATAGAAATAAGTCCAGCAGGCTGTGAAAATAAACCAGTTTGGGAGGCCTGGTTGTACAACCCTCCTTCCTGGCTCCCCAACAGGCAGCTGGTGGGGATGAAGGACCCGAACGTCACAGCTAACGTGACCATCCGCTCTACTGCTTGGCTTTGTCACCTGTTTACAAGAAAGAAATGCCTTACCCAGAACAAAAAGAGGCTTGGACACTAATCCTGCCCCTCTAGTTTGGCACCCTTTTTGAGAAGAAAAGGCTCATGCTCACACCAAACTGCTCCGTTTCTGCTGCAATCTTCTTTGGATTCCCAGTATCCCAATGAGAGGGACTGGGCACCACTGTGTGTGAAAAATCCCTGCTTTCCCCAGGTCAGGGATACACAGAGAAAATAAATTATAAAAGCTAATGCCAAGAATAAGGTAGAAAATATTCTATGAGTGTGGGACCAATAGGTACAAGAGAGTCAAAAAATTTCACCAGCTTCCCAAAAGGCCTGGCTATTTCAGCAAGCGTGGCTGCTCAGAAGACTTGTTTCTCTTTTCCAAAATGAGAGTAAACAAGGATGCTGCCAGCTGGCAACCAGGGAAAAACCTCTGCTGGGATACACCCACCCAGCAGCATCCTCCAAAAAAGCTGTTTTCTGGAGCACATCATGCGAATGCACCACGTCACACATGTTCTGGGTATGTTTCAGCAGCAGCGGCCAAGCACGTCTGCACCAGCCCTCACATGTGCTTCCCGGAGCTCCTACCCTGCCACACAAGGGTGCTTTCAGGTGGGTTTGTATTAAGTGCAGTCAGCCTGGCTCCCAGTCACTGAGAAAGCCTGGGATAAAGCCTGGATGGAGCCCAAATTGCCCAAACCCCTGTAGCCACAAGACTCTGCACTCTCCAACATTGGCGGCTTTGGATCTGCAGAGGGGATCCACTCTGATGAGTTTTCTCTGCCTTTCAAGCGTGTTGCAGTAGCTTCTTGCCACAGTAATTTGTAATAAAGATTTTCAATAGTATATAGGAGTTAATGCGACCCTGTCTCTAGTGCCAAGGGATGTGATGTAGCAGAGCTGCTGGAATTGATTAGGTACAGAGCTTTTACCAGCAGAACTAACGATGGATGCAAATCTATAAAAACCCTCTATCAACAGCCTATGATAGGAAATGAACTCTAAAGCATCCAGGAAAATACAGTTTTGGCATAATTTATCAGAACAACATTTAATCCCCCTAGTACTTTGTCATTTCTTTTCTCTCATTTCTCAAGATTCTTTGTTGAGTTCTTACAAAAGAAGAATAAGAACAGTAATAGTGTAAGGTGGCCAAGGGAAAATATGAGCTAGCTAGGGTTATTTCTATCAACAACTATAGTAATGGGCTTGAACATGCAGTGAAAGCAGATGAGACTGTAATTCTTAACAGATATATATTTAATAATCCAAAGTCTGGAAGGAGATGATTAATTTCCTTTGTAGGGAATTAGTTATTAAGATTCATACCAAGGAGGAAATAACATTTTTCCTGGAATCAATGCATCTTTCCTAGTACATTCAGTAAAAAATGCCATTAATTTTTTTGAGAGTTTGAGACCTCTCTTTTGACAAAATCTGTAACAGCGCAAGCCCCATCAGCCTTTTAACTTTCCCTCTCCCACCTAAGTCCTATCATACCCCTTGCCTCTCACTAGCACCCAGCACCCAGGGAAGGTGCTGCAGGGATGCGCAGGGAGCAGCACCCCAGGGTCTCCAAGCCCTGGGTGCGATGCCTGCCCTTGGGGACCCCACAGCAGGGTCCATGCTGAGGGCAGCGCAAGGCCATGTGCCCTGGGCATGAACCACTCCTTGCACAACCGCCCCAGGCAGGACCTGCAACATGCTGTGGTTTTTTATCCCATCAGCTTCCTCCAGCCTCTCTTGCAGGAGGTGCTCTGCCCAAGCAAAATAAAACATGGTCCCTGCGCAGAAAAATGCCTTAGCTAATCAGATGTGAAGGAAATGGAGAAATGGAGCCACTTGCGTAAGAGCACAGTGAAGGCAGAACCAGGAGCAGAGATGGCATCTCCTGCCCTCCCGGGCATCCGACCGTTGTGCCCGTTTAGGAAACCTCCCACACAATTTGTCACATCCTCCGTGTCTGACTTGTCCCCCGGCAATGGAGAATAGTAAGGATTAAAAAGAAGGGGTGAGTCTACAAGTTTGCTGTGTGGCTCCATGTGCTGGACCTGCAGAGCACCAGTCCTGCACCAACCTGTGCATTGCCACAACGTGTCAGGTGGCAGAGGTGTTGGAGCATTTCTTCACCCCAGCAGACACCATCTGTCCCTTATAGGAGTGACTCCTGAGGATCTTTTATCCCCAAATTCCCTTGCTCCTGTTCAGGGAAGCTTCTTTTGGAGAAATTATTTTTGACATGGAAATCAGACAGCAAACAGGAGAAGCTGGATGAAAAATTGTGCTCAGGAGGCTGAATATGCAGGCAGCAAGGGGAGTTATCCTGCGGTGATAAAGCACAGCCCTGACATAGACCAATTCCAGCCCAGCCTCAACCAGGACAGTACAGGCACATCTCACAACACAGACCTCAGCCTTGTCTCTCATCTTGCCACAGTTAACTCCAGTCATGAAATTTTTACAATTTCTATCAGACTTTGCTGGATTGGACCTGCAGAGAGAGCATCTGCTGTGCAGCATGGGAAATGTCTGCTTGATGTCTTCACCTCACCTCTCAGTTAATCTCCTTTTCCTAGGAACACTTCACTTAGGGACACTGGAGTAGATTTCAGGATCAGGCAAAAAGTCCTGGTTCTATCATTCCAGAACCTGCTGCAGAGGTAGGACAGGCAACATCGACTGCTGTTACCTGCAAATGAATTTTTGCCATGCAAGATGAAGAGCAAGAGCAGACACGAGCAGGCCCATGCACCAGCAGCTTTGACTCAGCAGCTGCTTCTCAGTGATCCGGAGCAGCTCTGTGTTCCTTGTACGCGTAGCCAAGCGTGACCAATGCATGCCTTGGGGTCTCGCTTAATCCCGATTTCCTGCCCTGGCTCAGATGAGCAGAGCGTGACTTACGCTCAGCCCAATTTTACTCACGTAGCACCAAGAGGTCCTGTGTCAATCTCGTACTACAAAGCTTCAGCCAAGGCAAGCATAACAAATCATTTTGACAGCCACTTTTGCAGGACCCATCGTCACCTCCAGCATTGCACTCTTAGCATTTGCAAAGAGGCAAGTGACTGCACACAGCACAGGGCAGGTAAGCACCAGGTCTCATCTCCATGGCCACACTCAGCACCACTGCTGTTCACTTGGGGTCTAATTGAAATCACTCCAAAGCCTCCAAGTTGTGAACTTTTTAGTGAATTTTCAGCCCTTCACAATTCTGGTCAGGCAGAACATCTGATAAGAAGCAGCTTTCCTGTAGTCACCCCTTTGGTTTCAGGCACCGTGTAGTCCCCAGTGATGGAGACGATAGGGCTGAGGATGTTCCTGTGCCCTGGGTCCCCTCCATGGTGCCACGTGCTGAACGTGCATCTGGGTGGGAGCAGCTCCTGCCCACGGCTTTGCTCATAGACCCGCCTCCTCCTGCCATGTCCCTGTGCCAAAAGGGATGCTGCTTTAGCCATCCTAATTTAGAAAGTGATTTAATAGGCTAAACCTCCCTGTGCTAAGGCTAATGAGTCACTTGAAAGCAGCTTGCCTTGGAGGGGCTAGTCAGGCCTTTGTTTGGGATTTGCAAAACCTCTCAGCCCACAACAAGTGTCCCACTGGAAGTTAGTTGGGTGGTTCTGAAAATCCCACTGTCTGTCTAGTCTGAGATTTCAGAATTGCAGAAGCTTTGGCTGGCTTGCCTCTTTGCAAAGACATCAGTTTGACCCTCTAATGGTCACAGAAAACTTGATTTCAGACCCACTTATGATGCTGTAAATCCAGGCTAACCATATTAAAGTCAAGGGAGCTGATGCTGGAGACTTAAAACCGTTATGAGTAAAAGTCACATCAGGTCTGAGCAGTCAACAGCCTGGCCTCCAGCCACCCCGGGCTGATTTGTAAAGCAGCCCAGAGAAATTTCTCTATAAATGTTCCATTAATGTTAACAGCTAAATCCCTGGCTTGCTCTAAAAACCTCACTGGTGTCTCAGTTAGTAACAACTGCTCTTATTTAATTTGCTCCCAAAGCTGACAGATCACACCGTCAGTGGTTGCAGGCTGATGTAGTTCCCTTCAAGTCGATCACATTTATTGCTGCCACTAGCAGGGGTATAGTTAGTAAGTCTTTAGTTCTTGGCTAAGAACCAAGTCTTTGCGTCATCCTTTTTCAAGGTACTGAACAAAATCTGACCAGAAACCACCAAAGACCTCAGTGCTATGACTCCTCCCTCAATTTTTCATCTAAACTTCACCTAGAGGAAAATTCCCCATGAGTATGAATTTTGGTGGAACATTTTCTTCTTAAACAAGTCAATTTGAGGCTTTCTAGTATTCTCCCATCACAAGAAAGAGTTTTAAGTAAAACACACCCTGAAGCTGAAGCATCAGTCCCTTCATTTTGCCCAGCACACCACGCATGCTGGGCAATATTCACCAAATGACGCAGCTTACTAATAGGAAGAGTGGCTTTTATTTTCTGAGCTAAAAGCAGCAACAGAGCCAACAGTGAAGCACAGTCCTGGTCCATCCTGCATTCAACAAATCCTTCAGCACCGTTTTCCCCGTGGGTCCTTGTGATGGTGAAGTGGGGCTCAGCGAGGCACAGTTCACCCCACACAGCTTCAACTTTGCCCACTCCCTGACTTACTGCGCGCCAAACCCAAGTGATACCCAAAGCAATGGTTTCACTCAGGCGAGAAGGAGGAATCAAATACCATTTCATGTAAATAATAACTGGCTATTTAAACATGATAAACCGACCCAGAGGGAATTTCTTGCCTTGGCACGAATGCCCCAGCATTTCCTACTTGCAGACCAGAGGATCTCCATCTCCTGTCTTGCCCCTCCTGTGCCCTAACCACCAGAATGCATGGCCCTGGGCATAAAAATAATCCAGGAGCTCAAAGAAAGAGAGCAGCTATTCATTATTGCTATCACTGATGACTCCTGATGCAGCTTTCTCATTGTTTCAGCCTGGAAAAGAAAACATCAAATATGTGGTCCAACCACATAAGAGCATGGAGTGTCATCAGGCGAGACATTTCCCTTTCCATGCTACTGCTGAGTCTCACTTTTATTACTGGAAGCTCAGCTGTGCGTTATGAGCCACAGTTTATCACTGGAAATGAACCCGGGGTCAGAAAAAAGCCGAAAGTCAGAATACTCAGCCATGAGCCAAACGTCCTTTGCTCACTTGGCTGCCCTACAGCATTGTAGCGTAATTTAACCACAGACGTGATTCCTTCCTAATAAAAACTGCATCACATGAGACCCGTTACAAACACAGAAGTAATAGCCAAACGTTGTGAATAAATACTTTCTGCTTGAATATTTAAGGATCATGACGCTACTTTTTGGCGTCAGCCAAAACCAGTTCATCGCTTGAAGTCAGGAGCCCTCATTCACGGTGACTGGTGAACGTGGATGCCGGCAGGGAGGGAGGAAGCGCGTCTGCATCACACTGTGCCACACGTGTCCAGTCAGCGCCTGCCCACCCATCTGACAGAGGGATGAACAAGAGGGACAGACAGAGGGACAGACGGCTCCCTCATGCTTCCAAGACCCACAAAATCCCGCCTGGGGACTGGTGTGTACTGATGCTGTTGCACTGATGCCCACACGAGTGAAAAACACAACCGCAGCTTTTAGAGAAAAGGCAAATCTGTGCTTCTAAATTGTTTCAGATCATGTGAAAAGTCAGTTTGAGTTTTAGTTCATAACATGAGTGGGCCAAAAATCTGAAACCAGAAAGTAATCGAAGAGAAACAGAAAAGTGAGCAGCTCATAAAAGAAAAATAAAGACACAATTTCAACCCTCCCCATGCAGAAAAGTAGAAAGTCTTATGAAAAACCAGTGTAGCTGCAATAAGAATTCTTCCAGAAAATCAGAATGCGCAACACAAAACCTAGAAATGGGAATATATGCCTCATATATAATGAGGTAAGTATGGTGTAAGAGTGGCACAAATATTTAATGATAAACGTAAATGCTGAGATGCAGATTACGTTGGAGATAGAAAGGGTTAGAAGAGACATAAAAAAAAGGTTTTCTGCATTCATCAGAACTAAGAGAAGAAAAAAAAATGCTGAGAGCCACAGGGAAAGCTACAGTGTTAGATACCCTCCTTGTTTCAGTCTTCAGAGGAAAAAAACAACCTTAAATCCCACTAGCTGCTCAGCAATGAGGCAGGAATACAGCACAAAATAAAGGCTGTGCACCTTTAAAAACCACATCAAATATTCATTAGTATTGAATACTCTGGTATGTAATGGGACTCTGAAGTGCTCACAGCCATTCCAAAAGCTCCTTGAAGTCAGTGGTGACCTGGGGGCTGGACGAAGGGCAGAGGTGAGCTGGTTGTCCAGGAAGGCAGAGAAAAAAGCAGAGTGGATGGGCAGGAAGATGCAACATCAAATGGCTGAGCTGTCTCTACATGAGCCCTCTAAGGATGCCACAATGGCAAGAGGCAGCTAAATAGCATCTCTCAAGAGAAAATTGGGTGCCATAACAGCCTTTCTGACAGGTAACTGTCTGTGTTGGTAAGAAGAAAGCAGATATATCCACTTTTGACAGGGCTTTGAGCACCGTGTACATGTATACTTTGTTTGTATATGTTTTTAAGGCTCCCTTATATGAGAGCAGGCTGCAGAAGAAGACACACACGAGTCCTTGCAGCTGTGGCTCACATGTTCACTCATTTATGTGCATCCAAAGAGGCAGGGAACAGTGATCTTACTTTTGTGCTTTGTGGGCAACATCTCAAAATACTTTTCCTTCAGAGGCTGCCAGTAATTGCTAGAAACACCCAGCCAAGAATGACAACCGCAGCGAGGCCAGGCCAGGTGATGGCTCCCATGCCATTAAAATGATTAGCAATCAGCAGGAGATGAAATACACCCCGAGGGATCTCCTCCCTTGGCTCTGCTGCAGGTGCTTGCTCAGAGTGCCTGAGGTTGAGCCAAGCCACGCTGGCATCGCTGCCACCCGTCTGCCCTTGCTTCATGAGGGACAAACCAATCCATCATCTGTGCCTAGGGCTCTCACAACCCCTCCTGAAACCCTCCCCATGATGGCTGGGCCCTTTGCATGTCATGGTTATCAATTTTCGAGCTGTGTTGCTGTCTCTCTTCCCTCTCAGCAAGGATGTCATTATGGCAAGGGCGGGGAAAGGCACAGGTAAACAATTTTGTGGGTGTTTTGCCACTCAAGTCTTGCAGTCATCTTCATCTCTCCTCAGACTTGCAAATGCCAGGACCAAATATTCAGAAATATGCTTTTTGCAATGATTGCATCCAGGCTGGAGAGAAGGAGCTGGGCTGGGCCAGTGGCATGGGTCCACCAGCAGAAGTGAGCCCCATGCCACAACAAAAAGGTCATCAAAGTGACAAGAGCCAGTCCCACCTGGGGAACACTTGATTCAGCAGAAATTCCCCACCACCGATGCCAAGAACAAAGCATCTGGAAAAACACAAAGCCAGCTTTAGCTCCAAAAAAGCCTTTTCCCTGTTTTGTTATCTATAGTCATGAATAATTGCCATCCCAAGAGTCCCCTCAGCTCCCGCGCACCAGGACTCATCCAACCCCGCATGCCAGACCTCTGGATGAAAGCCTTATTTGGACTCACTGACATTTTGCTTACGCCTTGACTCCTCCTGACGCCAGTGAGGTTTCCCAACGTAGCACATTGGTCTGCCTGAGGTTGTTTTTCAGCACTTGAGTAAACAGCAGCAGCAGCATGTTTACAGAAGCATACATTTTGCCCTCTCGAGCAGCAGCCATGATGCTCGGGTGACTTGCGGTGACCCGGCTCCCTGGGTGCTAAATGTCACTCTTCCTTTCTTCTGAGCTGGACCAGAGCCTCAAATCCATCTCGCCCAGCTTATGTCCTCCTAAGCAAGCAGGTATTCACAGAAAGGTCTGAATGTGGAGCTAAGCTGAAGCAGTGGGAGACGGGCAGGTGTAGCAATGCCAAGGGTAAAATCCACCAACAGAACTGGGAAAATAGCAGGCATTTAGCTGTGGCCATGTCCCTCCTTGTAACAGCTCTGATTTCATTCACACTAAAGGTATTTGTAGAACCCACAGGCCACAGAGGTGGCTATAGCAGAGATGCTCTGAAGCAGTCAGACTGGTGCTGGAGGTGAGGTCCCTCATCAACTTCACAAGCTAATGTTCTGTGGTCATGGGCAATATCAGGGGTTTTTATGTTTGATCGGTTGTCTGCAGTGTGTGGATTAATCTGAGGACTAATTTTTTCAGGAGCATTTGCAATTTTGAGAAGGAGAATCAAGAGGCTGAAGAGTCCCATCTTCAGAAAAGCTCAGGTCTCACATCAGCAGTTAACTACCCTGCTTTTCTCGAGATTCTGGAGTGCTGGGTGCTGTGCTTTACAGAGAACACAGCAGCCTTGAGTAGCCTGATATAAACTGAAGTGTTGAGCACTTATGACCATAATATGCTACTTACAAGAGGACTGAGCTGTTCCGAAAGCCCAGCCCAGATTACAGGTTTCAAATACTTGCAAATCTGTACCTGAGCTACTAATTCAGTTTATGGGCTCATCACGAATGGAGCTTAGCCATTCTTGGAAGGAAAACTTGGCAAAAGCGGTTTTTCTACACTCTATCAAGTAGAAACCACATTCAAAACTCAGGCCAACAAATATAGATTGGGGAGTAATTAAAACCTGTAACAGCCTCCATGACTGGGGGAAGTGGTGATAATGGGGCAGCAACCCCGAGCTAATTGCACAGGAACAGGTTGCTCTCTGGGCCATGCACCTGGATGGGAGCTGAATGCTCCTCAGTCCCAGCTGAGCTAAGCCTGCTTGTGCTGAAGAGCTGTCTTCTGCAGCCCTACCAAAATCAGCAGGTTGTGCCTTGATAACATCAGCATGAATGTCTTTTCCCCCCTGCAGAACAAGGCACAAGCAGAGGAGCTCAATTCTCCTCTCCCAGCGGCACTACCTCCACACAGTGCTATTGAGGTCAATAGAGTGGTTCTTTCCTTATTTATACTTAGTGGGAAGAAAACCAGACCTGAATGTGGCTATTCTTTAGTAAAGGTCTCTTCTAGCAATAGCTCACTTTCTATAGCTTATTTACTGCCTATCTGTGACTCCAGAGTAAAATCTTTTCAGCTGTTGATCTAAAAGACTTCCCCTTCACAGCTCATCCTCAATGATCTTTCCTTTTCTCTGGCTGCCAGGCTGAACACTATCTCAGTTGCCCACATCAATAAATCATACATTATCTATGCTTGAATTTGGTTAAGATTTAGGCAAATGATGCGTGAGATAGAAGAGGGCTCAGCTTACGTTGTCTTTGTTGTGCTGCTCAGTAAAACTGGCTGAAGTGGAAAAAATAGCTAAGATGTATTTTGACCATTAAAAATCAACTTCTCTGATTTAGCGCATGTACAGGAGCAGATGCACTGATGAAAACAATGATGTATTTGTGGGGTATCTCACATCACCTAGGGAAGCATGAACTGGCAAAAGGGCCTGGGATGTACTTGCTGAATATAGGCACAACATGTGCCATAGCAGAGCACCTGTACCAATGCATGGACACTTCGCTGGGAGCAAACAGAGCACAGAGATGTTCTCCTGCCCAGGAGACCTCAGGCAGCACCAGATGTGCAGAGGCAGCGCACCACAGGACAACCTCTCCTCCAAGGCCCCTCGCCTTTTCTCTTTAGCTTAGCACCATCTAGAGGGATGCATCTGCAAACCCGCGGCGACAACTACAGCGCACGTTTGGCACAGGATGACGCCCATCTGAAACACGTCGGGTTTAGAGTCAAGAGGAAACCAGACAACTGAAAACAAAGCCCCAGATGAGCGATTTACTCCTCCAGCCACCTTCACTGTTGAAGCACAAAGGTGTGCTGCTATTGTTCCCCTTGTCCCAGTGAGCTTTTCTGTGAAATGGAAAGATGGGCTCTCCAGAGAGGGTTGGAGGTTGCGGGAGTTTAGGGACAGAGGTCTGGAGAGGGATGCTCAAAGTTTGGGGATCTTTTCTTGATTATTTTTTTAATTTTTATATTTTATACACTTGCATCACATACTATTGCAGGCTTCAGCGACATCGGATGATGTGATAGGAAGTTGTCCAAGGTTTAGAGCAGAGATCATTCTTCATGTCCATTCAAGCCTCTCCCTCTCATTAACACTGCACAGCAGTGTGACAGGGCACCAGCTGAACTAAAGTTTTCTATGCTGCATTTTATGTTTTCAGCCCAGTGCATCAGAGCTTACTCAAATCTCCCGACATGAGTGACGTTAGCTCCTCTCTATCTCACACATTGATCTTGCACTTTCTTCTGCAGTAGTGCAAACTGCAGATTTGCAGTGCTGTGAGGTGCAATACCTGTGCTACAGCAACCACGTCTCTGACCAACCTCATATAATCCTAAAGCAAGGACATCAAAACCAAAGTCCAACCTGCCTGAATCAGCGAGCTCTTGCCTTGGAGATAGGAAGTGTGTTGCCCTGGTCAAAGGGCAAAGCAGAAGCTTTCAGAATTCACCTGACTTCAAGATTAAGTACCAAGCATGAGTAACAGCAAAGTTTTGCAAAGGATGCACAAAACCTACATCTCTCGGGTTACCAGCTGCAGTGACCCCAGGGACGAAAACCAAGCAGTGCTCTGGAGGTGCTATGTGGGAAGGACCCTGGAGAAACCAAAGCCAGTAATACAGCTTACACCTTGTCTGCTAGGGATGTCACCTTTACCTTCCCCTGCATACAATGGGATGTAGTATAAGAGGGTTTTAGTCAGCTCAAAACTCGATGCCACTGCCTGCAGCTGATGCTGGGAGTGCTTTCTCCAACCGAGAGGTGCAGGGATCCCAGCCCTGCCCGCGGGCAGCACCGGGCTGAGCCCACGCCCCGTGCGTGACCGGGTGTTATGGGAGCAGCGTCCCCGTGGTAGGGAAGGAGGGAGGAAGCCGGGCTGTAAAGAAATAAAACCACCACAGAGCTGACTGCGAGAGGAGAGAGAGGAAGAGACAGGCTTGCGTGGAAGGACAGCTTTGCTGAGCCCGGGAGAAAATGGTTTGAGTAATTATCAACGGTAAGGAAACCTCTCGTTTGAGGCAAGGTTGCTCAGAGGGATTTCTGCACGGTAAATACTCTGCATATTTTATGGCCGGGAGAAAGGCTGGTGCTGGAGTGGTTTGAAACACAGCCAGGACGCCAGACACAGCAACTCCCTTTCAGCCCATTAAACCCAGTCCCTTCCATTGCCACGGGTTCGACACAACCCACAGCTGACCCTCCTTTGCGAGGAACCCCAGCTCACGAAGAGTGCTGTTTGGGGAGGGTTTTTTGGGGTAGCTGCAGCAAGCAGACAGGTCTCTCCTCTCCTACCAGCCTGCCGCTACGTGGCCAGGAAGATGGGGACCCTGTGCAGCCGGGAGCACCAGGAGCCATCCCCCTGCCCAGCGCAGGCAGCCCCCCGCAGCCGTCACCAAGGTAAGTCTGCAGCTCACTGGGGATGGGGACACACACACACCTCAGCCCCAACCACGCTGGGGCTGGCGAGCAGCTCTGGTTGCTGCCTGCTGCCTTGGGCAAGCGGTTCCCCCTGTGCTGGGTCCCCATCCCTCCCTGCCTGTGCTCCAGCAACCAGTTTTCCTCAGAGCCAGGCACTTTATCTGAGGAAGAACCGTAACAGGTAGAAGTTGCAAAAGTTTCTTTTCTTTCCTGCTTTATGTTCCCTCACTGGGTTTTGTCTTTAAATGCCACGGCTGTGCCCCAGCCACTGACAGAGAGGATGCAAATAGCAGCCTTGGGAAGGGAGGACGGACTTACTCTGGGGGTAATCAGAGGGGTGAGTAATCTGCTGAAGCACTGCTTCCCCAGAGCTACATCTCCCTGAGGCAATCTATGTTATTTCAGGCACCCTGCTAAATACTAAAATGCATCGCCATGCATCCCAGCTGGCAGTGAGAGATTTCTGTCCTTGCTGCCAATCTTCCCCAGTCCCTTTCTGGCCCACTTAAAACACACAAATTGCTGTGACTTTGCACATCATTCATGCGACACCCCTGAGAGCAGCTGCTCCTTCCAGCCACCCCCCAATTCAGCACAGTGGGGTTGGTGAGGACCTCTCTCATGAAATCCTTTTTGAACAGCAAGCAGAGGAATGTCAGCACAGGAAAGATTTGCCTCACCAATACCAGTTGCACTGGTTTGGCTGAGTCACTCCTGGCTGCTCTTGTGCAAACATGCCCAGAGCTGCACCCAGGCACCAGCACATTCCCGGTCAGATCCTGCCCCAGGGTCTCCTACCTCTGCCAGGAGCTTAGGGCTGTCTCGGGAAACTCGCAAGGAAGATGTGAGGCTGAGCCATCTCCTCACTGCTGCTCCCATGTGCTGTGTACAAGGGGAGGAAAGGGAATTAGATGCTTAGGGGGCCCTAATAAAACCCCCAGAATATCACCTGTCCTCTAAAATAACAGCTGGATCCTTAATGGGGGGAGGAGGTGAGGGAAAGGGAATGTCTCCTTTCACCAATGCCTTAACTAAGTGCATATGAAGGAAAAGCAGAGCCTTAGTCGTCTGGCCTGCAATGGGAGCCAGGACATGGCAGAGGCGCCAGATTGGCAGAGCAGGGCAGGCACTTGGATGTATTGGTGAGAGGAAACCAACCTCTTGGCTAATCCTGAATCCTCGCTCTTTTCTCCAACGCTTGTCCATTTGCAGATGTGAAGGCAGAGGCAGCAGCAGCCCCCCAAGAAAGAACCTCACTTCCCAGGAACAACAGCCCCATTCAAGACCAGCCCTGCAGATCCTGAGGGTAAAAGCCCTCATGGTCCTCCCCTGAAGGCCATGAGCTTTGTCCCCACCAGTTTTTCATTTGCCAGGAATCCTGCAGCCCAAGGATAGAAAGATATCAGCAAAGCCCTCCTGTATCTGCTCTCAACACAGAAGCACAACAGAAAATGTCTTGATTGGTCTCTTGTTACCAGAATTTTCTTGCTGGCAGGAAAAAGTTTGTTAATGTGTGTCAGGTGCTCCTGGCACTTTTGGGCACCATGGGAGGAGCATGAGCCATTGCATCCCAGCAGCAAATTGCATTTTTATTTTGTGAAATCAAATTGTGCTCCCAATGATATCAGCATGCATTCAGACAATTTCCACAAAGATTAAATCCTCCTGAGCTGGAGAATCCCATGATGTTTTGTACAACCCCCATCCCCATGCCCAGTAAGCTGGAGAAGCTGTCCTTACAGGGCAGCCAGCATCACAGCGCGATGCACAGCACCCACAGAGCATCCCCCCTCCAGTGAACCCCGCACCGTCACAGAACGATGACAGCAGAATCACAAACTCCGCACATGCGGGGAGGAATCTGCCCGGCCCCCTCCTGTGACAGCCCCAGCTGAACCAGAAATAAAGATGGAGGAGAAGAGGCTGGCTGAGGGCATGGTGGTTTTTCTCCTGGGAGGGGTTTGCTGTCACTACAGTATTTGAACAGACTGATGCTTCAGATCATACAGTGGCAGCACTAGGGCTCGCTGCTGCAGCTTGCCTTGCTGCTTGTGTAGGAAAAGGTGGGTCTTGTCTTACCATTGCTTGTGACAGAAACATCAGAGGAGGAAGCACAATCACGTTGCACCCCTGGGCAGAACTGGCTGTCAGCCCCTGGGTCTCCAGGGCTCAGCCTCTTGCTGCCACCCCAAGCAATGGTTTGGCCTTCAGTACCAAAATTTCTCTGGTATGATGTTGTGTGAGGGGGGGCTGCTCGGTGGCAGGATGGGACATGCACAATGGAGGGATGTGCACAAACTAGTGGCCTTAATTTTAAAACCCTCCTGACTGTGTGCAGGGCAGTGTCCCGTGCTGAGCTTTGTTAAGGTGGGAGAGGCACAAGGCCTGCCTGGGCAGCTGAGGGAGATAGAGAGGGAGGGAGAAAGGGCTGGAAGGTGGAGAACAGACCCGAATCTCCCATGCACACTCAGTCACAGCAAGGCTAGAAAACACAGAGTTTAGGACTCTCTAATCATTGCCACTTCCTCAGGTAGCTGTCACCATGTGGTTAGGCAGTCAGGTCAACATCAGTGCATGCTGTCATCCGAGTTTCATGGAAACACCTGGCTCTAGGGACAGCAGAGGACACCAGCAGTTCCTGGGCCAGACAGCAGTTCTCCATTCATGGACACTACCTGGCACACAACTTCTTGTAAGCTTGCAGTGCTTCATTTCCCATTCGCCTGTGGGCTTCATGCACACAGTGAAGTCTCCTGTTCATCTCTGGCTCCTCTTCCCTGTGGTGTGTAAATGCAGTGCAGGGAAAGGAGGAAAGGAAAACCAAAGGAAATCAGCCTGTCCCAAAATGAAGCTGAAAGAGGAGTCTGAAAAGAGCCACACTCCAGGATGCCCTGCCCAGTGCCTTCTTTAAGACTTAATCCCATGGATCATCCGGATGTCCATCACCATTCTCCCAGGGGAGGCAGCAGAAGCAGTAGATATGGAGCACCATGCCAAGCTAGTTCTGAAGTGGAAAGTTTGCAAAGTTGAGATGTTGTCCATGACTGTCGCAGGACAAAACTCACTGTCATTGACAGCTCTGTGACACAAACATGATCCAGAGTAAACATCACATCCACAACACTGCTATTCACAGATTTTCCCTGTCTTCCTTGTACTAAAAACCCCTACGTACTTCGTTTCGAAGGCATGAGGCTGGGACCTACAGGTATTCCCCATGGCTCTCCGAAGCCCCCAAGTAAGAGCAGTGGGAAATGTCCCAAGCGAGTGCCAGGCCATCCCTGGACTGCTTCTGATCCCTGGAGCAGCTCCTTCACACCAAGCTGGTGAGCAGGCAGAAGGTCTCAAAAGTAAGCAGCTTTCTGGTGTCTGGCATGTTTTATTACAGTCATATTTCCACTCGGTCATCTGAATAAGTCCAAGATGAGCGATTGCAGCCCTCTCCTCTGCCCCACGACTTCTTCACACTGTTGTGTATGGGCAGCTTTTATTTCAGTGTTTTCCAGTCCCCTCGAGTCACCTGCCCGAGAATCAGCTCCAGTGTGTGTTGAGCACGGTGGTCTGGATGAACTGGCAGAGACAGGGCATGCTGCTGTGCTCCAAGTGTCCCCTTGCCTTGGCCCGAGGGAGCCGGCCGGTGGCCAAGAGCCGGACATAGCATCCACTGAAGATCACCAGGAGCTGCTGGGCCATCACCTGGAACAAGCACAAGAGGTGTCAGAGCAGAGCATCTACCTGTGAAAGAGTGGATGATACATTAAATACCATTTGCTCCCTCATTCAAGGACTGTCCTTGTCTGAAAGAAAGGGGACAGGAGCCAATGGCATACATAACTGTCCCAGATCCCCTTCTGGTCAGCAGTGTTGGCACACTGTCCCCACAGGGAAGTGACATGAAATGACCACTCAGTGGTGGGTGGCTGGGGAGCCAGGCTGCTTGGGGACCTGCCTGCTCTTGTTTTTGCCTGTAGACAGAGAGCCTCAATCTGCAGGGATGTCACCTGCACCGACTTTGCTTAGTAACAGCGAGCGGAAAACTGTGAAATAAATCAAAGTCATCCCTTTTGAAGCTTCTTGCTGAGGAGGAATGAGGACACATTTGTTGCTCGGCATGGCACAAGTCTTTGAAGGCACACTCCACAGAGGAGACAAGGGCTGGGTAGGGCCATGCCTCATCCCCAGCCCAGACACAGGCGTTGGGTCCCTGCATGGACTTTGGGAGAGGTTGTGTCCCAAACAGGGACCCCTGGCCACCAGCAAGGAAAGGCCCAATCCCCAAATTCCTCAAGGAATCAGCACTAGCTGCTCAGTAAGCACTAACTGCTCAACAGTGTCAGGGCTGGAGGAGTGTGTGGACCTCCAGGTGCTCCTACTGGTGAAAAAAAGAGATGTTCCCGTGGCTGGTTGCTGCTGGGATGAGTTTTGGAGTGGAGATACCTGGGGAGGTGATTCAGCATCTCTGTCCATCAGGGACTGATATTTCTTATTACCTCTGCTGGCCCCTCAGGAACAAGGTGGAGTAGCTCATTGCATGTCACAGGCTTTTTATTTAGGGTCACTCCACTGGATAAAAGAGGGGACTCTTCACACAAAGTCTTCTCCTCTGTCCCCGAGTCAGGCCGAACCACCGTCTCCATGACCACACAGAGCTGGTCCAAACTGTGCCGCAAGCCTGACTGGAAGAGACAGAGGTTTTTGGGGTCTCCAAAGGCAGGCAGATGTGGTGTCCTGACAGCCTTTAAAGAGCATGATTTTCTCCCATACATCCCAAGAGCAAAAAACGGCATTGACCAAGAACCAACACTTGGAGCTGAGCATCTTCATCCCACAGCCCTGCTGCCATCAGCTGCCTCTTGTGCCAGCGACTGAACATTGTCTTTAAAATCTATATGACTTCTATCAGCCAGTATGTGAATTGGTGTGTTAGTGTCCATCTCCCAAGAGAGATGGAGATAAGCAGCGTTGAGTTTTTCGGAGGGTTGTATACCCTCACCTCTCATCCTGAGGCCATGGGCAGCAAGGGCAGCTTAGTGCAGCAGAGCGCAGTGTTTGTATATTTATACACCCACAGAGAGGAAAACATTTTCGGAAGGCCAAGAGGACAACATTTCCATACAGTTAATCCAGTACAGTATTTACTTATTCCTCAGGCTATCCCATTTATTTCAGGAGGACAGCTCAAGGTGTCAGCTGTTTCAAGTTGTGACACATGCTTTCAAATTTTTCCCTTGATCCTTACTTTCCTTTATTAAAATTGTAGTTAATTATCCAGACATGCACGTACCACAGGGACTAAACAAATTCCTG